>NC_089325.1:17673830-17973830 GCF_036669915.1 Pocillopora verrucosa
TCCAGCATTAATGC
The DNA here is from genome assembly GCF_036669915.1 of Pocillopora verrucosa. NCBI lineage: Eukaryota > Metazoa > Cnidaria > Anthozoa > Scleractinia > Pocilloporidae > Pocillopora > Pocillopora verrucosa. The sequence goes on from NC_089325.1 coordinate 17,673,845, forward strand.
TCTTAAATCATGACGAGGAGTAACAGGGAAAAAAAATACAAAAAAATCAAAAAACTCATCAAAAAACTTAAAGATGACTTCTTTAATCTCAAAAAACATTATGAACAAAAAATTACGCAGCTTCATATTCAACTTTTAGATAAAGAGTATTATCTCAGCTCCATTCTTGACTTTATGAACGGTTATTATCATTCTCCTTGGGACAGAGCTGTTTACACAAGTTTCCAAAACATGTGCTTTGAAGATGATAAGTTCTTTAAAGATAATTAAAAACAGTTTTTATCGAAAAGTAACAAGAAAAAATCCGCCAAAAAGAAGTAAAAAAACATTACGAACAGAAAATTACATAGCTTCATATTTCAACTTTTTGAATAAGAGAATATTATCTTAAACCCCATTCTTGACTTTTATGAATTGTAATTTTTTATTCCACTTGGGACAAAACTGTCTATAGAGGTTACCAAAAAATTGCGCTATAGTAATGATTAAAACACAGTTTTTATCTCATTTTTTTTGGTCACGTTTACCTATAAACCCCCCCCCCCCCAAAAAAAATATATTCTCATCTTACCCGCTCAAACCCAACTCCCACGCTGACAATAGTCTCGCAGCAATTCCATCGGAAGTCCTGACGAACCCTCTTCCACCTCCTCTTCCGAAAAACAACATTGCTTATAATATTAGCAAACTGCTAATAAAATTAAAAACAAAGAAACAGAAGCAAACAACGAACACGTTAACAAGAAGTATTTTGTCATCGTGGCAAATGGTTGACGTTAGCAAACCGTTTTTTCCCCCACAAAACTTGGTACCAATAGCTCGCGGTTCTTGTGACGTCATCAGAATGGAATGTGAAAAATCCGGCTTTCTGATTGGTCCATTTGTACCACGTGACACAAATTTTCGATTCTGATTGGTTAGGCGCTATACCGACACCTATTTACCACTAATCACAGCCATATTCTGACTTTCCTCTGGACTCCCACTTGCCAGCAGAGATCCAACCACCTTTCTTACATTGTTCCGACTTGTGGACTTAGACTCTCACCATTACAGTGGACATAGTTAAGATGTTGTCAATGAACATTGTTATTGCTATTCATGTCAAATCAGCAAGGAACTATTAGTTTTTTGAAGTGGTCACTTCTTTTGCTGTAGCAAACCACCTCGCAGCAATAATGCATGATGTTAGGGGAATACAGTGGGCAATTGGCAAGCTTTTCAGGAAGAAAAAGACACTTACCCAACTCTCAACATAATGACAGTCTACAGACATGAAAACTCATGGGACACTGTAAACTCGCATTAAAGACACTGATCCCACTCTAACTAGCCTTCATTGTTTTCTGCACTTGAATGTTCAGAAAAAGAGAGAAGAAACTGCATTCCCTGAATGACCAATGTCTGTTCTTCCTAGTTGGCACAATCTGTGTTTAACCCTGAAGCATTACAGAATAGCAGTCCCCTTCTTCAGATTCCAGAAGAGAGATTTCCTTTCTCCAATATGTCTTTGACAGTGGTGATCACAACAGTAAGACTAAAGCACATGGTAGTGCAAAGAGGTCTGTCAACACAGTATCACTACAACTCATGTACCACCATGGAGGGGTTAAAAAAGCCTGCAAAATCTGAACCTCCCAGAAGGGTATTTTTTAAAAGCTATGAAGGAAAGGGAACAGTCCAAGAATTTAGGCACATAGGTAGCCATGCTAGAATGTATGACAGATCAAAAACATTTAGAAAGTTACAGACTGTAATAAAACCGCCTTTGCCTGTAAAGTAGAGATTTCATCAGATCCTACTGCACCTCACTACCTGATTCCAGGTGCATTCATCACACTATCTCCAATTGTAATATACTTAATTTCTGATACAAGTGATTTATCACTTATCACTTCTTTATCACTTTATCACTTCTTCCACCCATACATAAACCCAGCTATAACTTCAAAAATAAGCGCCAATTTAATATGCCACGCCTTCGCACTTCTAGAACGATGAACACTTTTATATTTGCTATGGCAAGGAAGTTTAATGGCTAGATTTTTATCGATACGATATCCTTTATTTTTGTTACGGCACGCGTGATAATTATAGTAATAATAATGATAATGATAATGTAGATACTTTTAATTAATTTAAATTTATTTTAATTAGTTTACATTTATAGCTAATGTATTTTATTTAATTTATTATTATGTTATTATATTGTAAATTGCTGGTATAATAAGACGTGTAATTAGGTTTTTGAATTTTAAATTTTAAATTTCTTGGATTGTAAAAATGTGTAATTCAGCCCTCGGGCTGCAAATGCATTTGAGATTAAACTATCTATCTATCTATCATGTTTTGCTGTTAATCCTCATCTCTTAATTGAGAGTTTCTCTGGGTATATGTTGATTCAATTTTTTTAACTTCACAGTAACATTAATGAACTCCTGTAGCTTTATTTCTCACAGCCATACTAGACTAATCAACTCCTTTAATTTAAAAACACCAATCTGTAAAACGAGCACTTTCCAGGCCCCCTACTTTAATTGCATAGTGAAACGTTGGATTTACTCTTGTTCTATTGCTCCTTCTTTTAGTTTTTCGAGTCTGCTCTCCTTCCTGCTTTTCATTGAACAAACACTTTTTGACCGCCTGAGAACATCCTTTGACATTGACTGGCCCAGCACATGGACACTAGTTAGAACTTGCTTCTGCCACAAGCTATAGGTGCAACTGACACCACACAAACTTGTTGTATAATACAGATTTCTTGTGTTTTATTGTATTTTAGCTACAGGGTGGTGCCTCGCATGGGACGCCAGTCCTGTTTGCACATGCCCTTTTGGGTTAGAATTAATTTTTCTTCCTATCTTCATTTATTTTTGTCTCTATGTAATATGTTTTTGTAGTTAATACTATGTTGTAAACCCAATAAAGTTATTTAAAAAATACTTGTGTAATTATCAAAGAATAACCCTGCAAACGGAGTCATAAATAAAGTGTCCTTATATACCCTTTACACCTCTTTATCCTTGTGTTGTCTTAGCCACAGACCAACAACTTAAGGAAATTAAGAGATTTTGTATCAATCCTAGTCAATTTAGTGTTTTAGAAGTGGATCTTACTTTTAATAATATTATGTGACTCTAACCATATAAGGCACTTCCTTCTCTGAAAAAGAGATTACAAGGAGAGTCTGGATTGGACCAGCCCTCATCCACTGCAAAAGGGAACCATCTAGTTACCAAAAGCTTTTGTCAACTACAATAAAGCTAAATTGAAACACTCAAATGTCCTAGTGTGTGGTACCCACAGAGAAAAGGCTTTGGGTAAAGGTTTCAGTAGACCTCTCCATTATGCCCAGCATTTGCTGTGTGATCATCAAAAGAAGGATAACATAATGTCAAAAATGAATGAACTTGAATTTTGAGGTAAGCCATCAGAAGTAACCCTCAAAGAAAAATGTGAAAAAGATATTGGTTCTGAGAGGGTTCCTGCTTTAACAGACATTGAAAGCCACACCCAATTAGGACCAGTCTGAAAATAATTAAGGAAGAGTGGCTTTTGTTACACCTACTTTCAGAGCGATATGTTGCCTAGTTTTATGAGTATAAGGCTGACATTATGAGGAAAATAATGACAGCTGATTTGCAACCCATTGATAGAGCCAGAACAGAAAGGAATAAATTAACTCTGTTATTCAGCAAGAGAAACAACTTACTAAGAAAAGAAAGCTCTCTATTCCAGAATTTGCAAGGCTGTTGCAAATAGTGGTGGAATGAAAAAGAAAAGAGGAGGTTCTTGCATAAACTGGGCTTGAAGAGCTGCCAATACCTGCATCAAGAGTCTCCGATATCGAAACGCGCGCAATGCATTCTGGGATCGTCTCATATAAAAAGTGGGCACCAAGCGTGACAGCGGCCATCTTGATAACTAAAGCATCGTCAACATTTATACACTTTTACCTCGCGATTTTACAATTTTTTCCAGTTTAAATTAGATCATAGTTTGTATATAGTTTTAATAATAGTTTGTATATAGTTTTCACTAGTTTGTATATAGTTTTCATATAGTTTTCTCGTCGTTTTTGGCGTGGAAATGAGCGAGACAAGTGAGCTTTCCCTCGAGGAAGTCAACACATGGAAGGTGGACGCTCTCAAGTTATTTTGCCGTAAACGAAATCTTAAAACTTCTGGAGCTAAAGCTGAACTTGTAGCCCGTGTGTTTGCAGCATCAGAGATGGGAATCCAAGTACAAGCATCGGCTAAAGAACTAATGTGCATCACGGAGTCTGAGAGAGCGAAGCTATTGTTTACTCCTGAGGGCAGCAAGCTTCCCGATCCTCTTGGGCTAAAGGACGGATGGATTGATGAAAAAGATGGGCTAACATCATGGCCTCCTATATTTCTAAGTGACATTACGAAATATCTGATGGCTGATCATCCTGGAAAGGATATTAAACTGCACGAACGGGTCATGAATGAGTACAAAGAGGGGAAAGCATACCGCTTATTTGACTCGGGCTTTCTGAAAGAAGTTTTCTACCATGAACTAGAAAATATGGATTTTTGCTTCTTGAAAGCAAAATGTACGCATTCGATGAAGGTTGGTGATACACCACATACATCATGGATTTGTTCAAGAAAAAATGGAGAGATTATCAGTGCCTACTGTACCTGTACTGCTGGGTATGTTAGACTTTCTGTTTTATAAGACTTTAACTTGTAACTGATGCAAAATATAAGCCTAAAATATCATGTTTATCATATACCTCGATTTTATGACTAATGTTGTTGGTCTAAGCTCAATATATATTATACTTTAGAATGTTTAAAATATTATGTCTATCATATACCCTAACTATTTGTTATTTCTTGTTTCAGTATGAGTGGTTCTTGTATTCATGTGATGGCACTGCTGTTCAGAATTGAAGCAGCAAACCGTAATGGTATGACAAATCCTGCATGTACGTCCAAAGAGTGTGTGTGGAATGTTCCAATAGGAAACAAGACTGTAATCAAGCCCTCTAGAATTTGTGATATGGAGTGGAAGGCTTCAAAGCTAAATAAAGGTATGTTATTATGTTTAAAATTCTAAACAAAGTATTTACAGTATGTATACTGGATAGACATAAGTGTTATCTGGGGACATAAATAAGAAAGTTCTTATTAGCTTGTAACCTAGCAATTAATTTACTTTTATTTTGTGTTTTTCTAGAGACGACCAGACCTGCCATCGATAGTCGCCGAAAGTTATTCAATTCACATGAAGAGTTGAAGCCCCTGACTCCAAAAGGAAAGAGGAAGTCGTTTTATAATAATTTGAAGGACTTGTTGCCAGAATCGGCATTCATCAAATTAGCAACGGCTGAGTTTGAGGAACCGTGTTCAACTTCCGTTACAATAGAAATTAATACTGAAGTACCTGAATGTGTAATGCCTAAGTCATCAAAGAAAGACTTAAGTGCTGATGATATACATCTGATTGAACAAGGCACCATTGGTCAGTCTGAGAATGAGGCATGGCACGATTACAGAAAAGGCCGATTAACTGCCTCTAATTTCTATAGAGTGTACACAAAAGTTGAAACCCTTAAAACTAAGGGGGGTGATGCACAGGAACTAGTGGACACAATCCAGGGTAAAAGTAATGGACCGTCGGAACATTTACCTGCTCTAAAATATGGAAGAAACATGGAGAAAGTTGCTAAGGATAAGTATGTGAAACTGTTTCAGAGGGAGCACAAAGATGCAAAATTCAGAGAGTGTGGACTATTTATTGATGAATCTGACCAATTCATTGGAGCATCCCCTGATCTGCTTGTTGAATGTTCCTGTTGTGGATTAGGGGTGCTAGAAGTGAAGTGCCCTTATTCTATTGTTAATGATTTACCATCAGAAGACAATCTTTCCTACCTGGTAAAGATTAATGGCAAAATTGTCTTGAAAGAGAAGCATGCATATTTTGCACAGATACAGGGACAAATGGCTGTGACAAAGAGAACATGGTGTCACTTCCTGGTCTACACCCAAAAGGGTTATCATCTGGAGCTAATCAAGTTCAATAATGATTACTGGGAAAAGATAAAGCAAAACCTAATTTGGTTTTATAATAAGTATTTAAGTGAATGAATGCTCGTTAATTATAACTTGATACAAAACTTTATTTACATGGTGTAAACACTAAAAATACATTTGTACATTTTATATACAATTTAGAATTTTTACAATTTCATATCTGGAAAAACTGGTCTGACAGTTCTAAATTGAACTCAAATAGTCTCTGAATAGAACAGTAAAATTGTCTGTTGTGGAAACTGGAATGGATGAATCAAATCATGAAATTTTATACAAGTAATGCATTGACCACACTTCAGTATGATTGAAAATGTTACAGTTTGATATTGTTTGCAGTTATATATATAGTAATAATAAATAATATATTATTTATTTGTGTTCAGCGACACATGAGCTGTGAAATGAAGAAAAATATTTACAAATTATATCTAATGATTGTAATCACTCTACCAGAATAATTTTTCTCTTGTGAGGTCCTTGTGGTGCAAATAATATAACAGTTCTTATTCAGAGTGCACATACTTAATAGCTGAAGCATTAAATGGTACTAAATCATACTATTACTTAATTTTCTTGTTATGTACCATTATCAACACTATTTAGTATTATTTGGTACCATTTGTATGAAAGATTAAGTGATTGCACTCTATACTAGTTGCTAGTAAAGTAGAGCAGAGATTTTGAATAACATTTAACCTAAGAAAGAACTTAGACTAATACATATTGGTATCCTCTAAATTTATGAAGTTTATATTCTTTCATGGGTTAAATGCTGTCAATCTTTTTAGCTATTTGTACATTTCTTGTTAATCATTTTTTACCCAAGGGTCTATACAAGTTACATAAGGCTGCACAAATAAGTACAATGTTGTCTATACTGCCAAGCAGTGATATTGGTAGTTCATGCTTTATCAGTCTAAACGTCTTCAACCGTCTTATTGCTTGCTCAACAAAGATTCTAAGATTTGCAATTTCTTTTGTTTTAGCAACTTCAGCTTTAGTGAACTGCTCTTGTCCACGTTTACCAGGGGGGATGTGTAGTCTTGAGCTTCTGATTAAGAGGTCTTCAGCAATTGTGAATCCACGGTCTGCCATCACTTCATCGCCAGGTTCAATGATATCATAAAATGATGATTCTCTTGTCAGATGCACATCTGAAGTTCTCCCTCCCCATGCTTTGGATAAGAAATTGAAAAAACCATGTGGTGTTATTGATACCAACAGCTTAGCAGTGTTGTGATGCTTGTAGTCTGACCACGTAGCTGCTCTAAGGTTTGGGTCGCTTGGGGTTTCAATAAATATTTCTGTGCAATCAATGATGTGGCGTACATTAGAGTAGCCTGGCTTTTTAAACTTTGCGGGCAAAGTTGCTTTCACAACATCGATGGAGGGATTGTAAACCAAACATTTAAGTTCACTTGCTAGGATTTTCACCCAGGTAGTAACAACATTTGTTACATTTGTAGTTGAAATTCCAAACCTCTGTGCTAAGTCAGCATTTGTTGATCCAAGTCGAAGTTTCATTAAGGTCAAAAGAAACTCATCTTTTTCTGACAAAGCTCTTTTAGGGCCAAACTTATTTGGTGTTTTTTTGAAGTTTCTTCCTTTTTTAGTAGATTTTTTTGGGCCACTCCAGTAGTTTACTTTTTTAATGTTTCCCTTCACTACTTCAAACAACTTATTGAATACTCGTTTTGATGGTAGGCCGGTTAGTAGACGAACAGATGAATTTGTTTTCAAATCAGAATGTTCTAGTCCCTTACGCTGTCTGGCCTTGAGTTTTATCTTACATGCTTTGAGTTCACTTTCAAGTTCTTGGAGTTTTTCTTTGAGATCTTTGATCTCATTGAACTGCTTGAGTCTTTCCTGCAAGCATTTTTCTTTCATACAGAAGTCAGGATCTTCTAGGTTGTACCAGCCAAACGAATATGCATGATCGTGAGTGATATGGTCGGGTCGACCGGCAGTAGTACAATGTTCTTCTTCTGTTATAAACGAGGAACTACTTGGTTCTTGAATCACAGGAGCATCTTGACTATCATGTGCATTATCTTGAGTATCATCTTGAATATTATCTTGTGTGTTATCTTGAGTATTATCTTGAGTTCTTAAACGTTTCATTTCTTCTAGTAATGATGATCTATCAGTAGGCGGTTTACGGTTACGAGTAGACTTTGTCTCGTAGCCCATTTTGAGTACAGGATCAGGGTTTTCTTTCGTGGGTTTCCCATCAACAAAGTGCTCATTGCAGACTCTCGACGAATTATTAGGTTGCCAGACTTCTCCTTTCGGGCCTTTTCTCTTTAGAAGATGGATCCAGCGCTTTCTACCCTCATTGTTTTTGCGTTCAGTAGGGAACGGAAATAGCTTGAACGGCAGCGGACAGTCACATGGCGGAGTGCCGTGTAAACAATCGTGAACTTCGCATTGCTGTGAAGCCCATTTCTCAAGCTTTTTCCCACTGTTATGGCACCCAAATACTGCACAATTTCTGTGCCCAAAGACCATGTCATTAAACGGCTGCAAAGTAATAAAAATACGATGAGAATCTTTGACTTTTGACAGTTCTTGTATTCGCGAATGTCACTCGCGCGCAGGATTGAATCTACTACCATTAAAAGCTTAAAAACAGCTAAAACAAAGTTAAAATTTGTAACTTACCTTTTGAATATAATACCCACGAAGATTATTTTCCAGTTGATATCACTTACAAGAACAAAAAGACTGTATTATAGATAAAGACACGCTTCAAAGAACGCATTGAATACAGAGACACACGCCATATTGTCACGCTTGGTGCCCACTTTTTTTGTGAGACTATCCCAGAATGCATTGCGCGCGAATTACCTTCCGGAACTCTTGATGCACGTATGGATAGAGTGTAAATGGAGGAAGGAAGGAGTCCATTCTTGTGGGTAGACAAAGGCACAAGAAGAAGCTGCAATTTTAAAATTCCTCAATATTCCAGTCAAAAGAACTGGCTTGATCCCAACTGATTGAAAACACAATCATTGAACATTAACCCATTAACGTCTGGTGCACCCTCAAGCACCCAGAAATATAACCGTTCTCAAATTCCAAGCACAGTAGCTGGTCATTTACAAAGGAGAAATGCTCAATTGCCGCCTGAAAGGAGTAGTACGATAGACTCAAGTCCACAAAAAGTAATCAAGGCAGGAAAAACAAATGGGAAGATACTTTGAAGCTGTTTCAAAGTATGTGCTTTGACAATGGAGTGGATTCTGAAAAATCACTAGTGCAGTTAAAGGAGAAGTGGTGGGCGCTCTTGGATAAATACAAAAGTGTATGTGACAACAACAATCACACAGGAAGGGAATGGAAAACGTTCAAACACTATGAAGACATAGACGAATTTATGGTTTCATCAGACAAAGTAAATCCTGATACCGACAATTTTTTGTTGACTGGAAATCAAGACTGTGGCAAGAAACCAGAGAGACGGCCAGCCACCACTGCTGAAGGCAATAGCAAGGTTGCAGAGAAAACTGGAAAAACTGGGCAACAGAGGGGAAAGGACCAAAAAAAGAAGAAGAAAAGGCTCAGTGGCAATGACATAGAGCTAGCAATCCTTAACATGATGAAGTCACAGCAAGAATCCATACAAAGATCCAAGGAAAATGACAAGAGAGTTTTTGAAGCTCTCCTCAAATCTCAGGCAGAAGCTCAACAACTACACCAAGAATTTGGTGTGTTCATGTTAGGAAAACTTGGGGACATATTTGCTCCTAAAAAATAGGTTTCAACTCAGTGCTTTTATTCCAAAGAAAAAAAGTGAAGAGTTTACTTGATTGCTGCAAAAAGACATTTTAATTGATCTCATCGCTATCATCTATGCTGAGTTCATCTCCTCGTAAAAAACATGAATGTTATGTAGCATGCAGCACACAATGATAGTGTCAGGTATTCTGTCAGTGTCTTCCTCTAGGCAGTTAAGTAAAACCCTCCATCTTCCTTTGGTCAAACCAAATGCGTGTTCGGATACTATTCTCACCCTAGATACCTCTTGGTTAAAATTTCTCTGGTAGTGCGTAAGCCCACCAGTATCCTTGAATGGTTGGATAAGCCAAGTTTTTGTTTGGATAAGCAGTGTCTCCCACGATAAGAGGGTGCTCTATAGTTCCGCCTAAGTCAAAGGTGGGTTCCATTTGGATATTCTCATCTTCAGCAGCCCAATAAACGTCAGTCAAACGTAGCATCCAAGCATCAAGTAGACTTCCAGGAAAACCAGTGGCATCAGATAAATAGAGGCCAGAAGCATCAACTATTCCCTGTACTAAAAAACTGTAGAAATGTTTCCAGTTAAAGTAGTCTTTGTGGTCAATTTTTGGGGCCTTAATAGGTACATAGCTTCCATCTATCGTTCCAGCTACATTAGGTAGTTTACTTTTATTGTTGAAGCCTTCAATTTTTTTAGCTATCTCTGCTGCAGTTGATTGAAACTTGATGAATTCATCTTGATGTTGACAGACTGCTTGAACAAATTCATGGCAACACTTTAGGACAGTTGGTTTTGCCAACCCAACCATGAATCCGCATGAGCGGTAGCAATCCCTGGTAGCTAGTTGCCAGAGGCTTGCACCAACGCTCTTTGGAACTAGAATGGCATCTTGCATCCTAGTGTTTTGTCGCTGGAGCGCCGGTCCAACGAGCTGGCATATATATTCAAAAGTATCACGAGAAACTCTAAAGTTTTCTTTCCACAAGTGATCCAGTGCACTGCTATTTAGAAGTTGCTGAAACCAATTGTGTGGTCATGGAAATATCCAAGCTCTCCTTGGCTGGCAGGCAAGTTTATGACAAGCTTGTTAATGTAAACAAAATGCTGACAAACCTTGAAGGTAGCATAGTTGAAAGCGCCTTCTTTGGTGTCTTCTCCCAAAAAACTGCTGGATGGTTATATTTATGGTGGACTGTCATATAATAAGCAGGAGAATCACTGCAATTGAGCTTAATAGATCTTGATTCGTAACATCCATGTTGCTCTGTACTTTCCCGCCAATTTGTCGGGTCAGTGAACTCATATCTAATTATATTTAACCCTGAAGGGAGTCTGTTACTGTGTAACCACATCCCCAAGGGTAACATGAAACCTAAGCTTAAACAAACCCAAGCCATTTACCCTCCATAAAGCCCCAAACCCAAGGTGTATGTAACCACAGCTAATATATGCCTATGAAAGCCAATAAATTTGGCATCAAAGTTTTGGTGCTCACTGATGACAAAAACTTCCTCCTCTCGTGGTTCCAAATCACACTAGTGAACTAATTAAACAAAAAGGTTTGGGATACTATATTGTTTGGACACTCAGTGAACCATATCTGGACAACTGCTGACATTTTTTCCTGATTATTTTTTTACTTCAGCTAATTTGATGCGAGATTTGGAGTTGAGGGGTACTTACACTTGCAGCACTGTGCACACAGACAGGAGAGACTATCCTGCTGAATTGAAGCATGCCAAGTTAGTTCCTGGGGAGATCAGAACTCATCAGTGCAGAATTTGGTGGCTACAATGTGAAGGGACAAACATGTTGTATCTCTCTAATCAACAAACACTCCTCTGGAGCCCAAGATCCAAGCTGTACAGCAGGTTGTGCGAGAAAGAAGAAAGCGAGTTGTCCCCGCAGACTTGAAGGAAAAGCCAGATGTGGTCACTGTGTATAACAAAGGCATGAATGGGGTCAATGCCAACGATCAATACCAGAGCTACTATACTCAAGGGTCAGTTTCCCAAAAGAGGTGCAAGTATTTGCCTTGGTTCTTCTTAAACTTGTCCATCATCAATGGTTATATTTTAGAGAAAGTTGAAAGAAGGTGCAAAGCCAACTAGCCTTCCAGCATGAACTGGCAAGGCTCCATATAGCTGGTTATGATGGCTATAAACATCCCTCAACATCAGGCAAGTGTGTCATCCAAACTCTCTCAAGTAAAGAGAACTTGAAAGGATACTTTCTTGAAAAGTTGCAGGGCAGAAAGAAAGCGTGTGCCATGTGCTCAAAAGATGGAAAAAAATGCAGTGGAGGACGCATCTTCAAAACCTCGTACAGTTGCAAACAAGGTGGCATTGCCTTATGTCTGCTAATGTGTGGCGAACTCTTCTGCTTTTCAAAATGGCATGGAAGAAATTAACAATAAAATACAAATAACCTTAATTCTTAAATTGTATCACATTTTTTTTTGTTCTTTACTACAATCTTATATGTACTGCCATGGCAAGTAATCAGATTAGTGCAAATCATCACTGGAGGTTGTGTGTTTTTGCAGTTTTGTTCTTTGATAAAAATTATGATAACTAAAAACCGTTTGAAAATCTTCCAAGAACACACACTTGAGTACAAGATAGAGAAACAACAGGAACAATTTTTACTAAGATTAAAAGCATTTCCCCAAAGAGTAAATTTTATCCTGAACTCAGATTCATTTACAAAGTGATAGAGGATTTTATCAGCTCTTGTGATGTTTTCAAAAACTATCTGGTATTTTGATTCAATAAACGTGAAGTAAACTGAAGTACCTAAAGAAGCTCACTAATTCTACTGTACATAGACTCATAACACTCTGATGAATACAAGCCCTCCACTATTGGAAAACACCTTTGTGATGCCCACAATCACAGGAACAAAGATCTACATGAACAATTTACCACCCTTAAGAAATGTTGTGGGGAATATGAATGCTTATTACACAAAATGTTCTTTATCCTATCAAAGAAAACAAAACTATATTCGTTCCTTTATCAACACCTCTACATTCTACATAAGAATTTGAAAATAGTGGAAGAGTGATTGAAGTATCATTCAAAATTATCATCACTGATTTATATTGTTTCATTTATTGTTGTGTAACTAAGGAATTTAATTGGTGAAGTTAAGGAATTAGATTTCCTTATTTCAATGTTTTTCTTGGATCAAACAAATTATCATTACCATCCTACCTTAAGTTCTAATGGAAATAAAGTTATGTGTGTATGTATGGTAGTTCAATATGCACGATGAGCTGTGAGACACTTTAATATAATTATTTATCCCCAAAACTTGCTCAATCTTGATTTAAAACTGTCCCAAATGTTGGGTTGTACCTTGACTCTCATGTCCTGTTCTCATGTACTTTGTAAGAATACTTTGTACTTAAAGATAAACTTGATACCAAAGATTTAATACACTACTCTTCTTGGAGCCTGCACATGTGCATCACTGGGGTTTTGTCTGCTCATACGTACTTACAATAATTACTCTCAAAGCAGTCAAAAAATTTATGAGAGTTTGAAATGATCGATGAACAGTTTAAATGGAATATCATGCAGATACTCTCTTTCATTTTGATTGCATTCACATCAATATATTTCCATAACCATTAGCTTATCTCATATTTTAATAGGGTATTAATTTCCTCACCTGTAATAACAATGCTATTGTAGTCTTTTTGTCGATCATATGTGAAAACTAATCAATTTTGGTGAGTTGTAATACAGGTTTGCGTGCATTTCTAGTGAATGTAGTGGTGGTGAAAGGTTGACATTAGTAGTACCTATGTTAGTAAGGTGTTTCTACTCGTATTTATTGCAAACAATATCACTCACATACATTAGCTCAGACAACCTCTTCCTCCATGATGTCAATATATCTGATTATCATTTTAAAAGAGTAAATGTGTTTTAGTGATACTTTTGGAACTCCTTCTCTTGTGCTGTGATATAAGTTCAGATCTGTTCCAAATTGGTCTCTTGTGGAATTTGATTCAAACCTGTTGTATCAAACCAAAGGAATTTCTAAAATTTTGCCACAAGATAAGTATTAATACGCAGAATTTGTATTAAAGCCAACTTTTCAATCTCTACCATGTATAGTAATAGCCCATATTTTAAAAAGAAAATTGCATGTTAGCTTATGTCATGAGCAAGTGTGCAAAAAAATTTCATATCTTCTGGCCACTGTGTAATATCCTCTATATATATTTATATAAAATATATGTGGTAACCTTTTCTTTTTCTTTTCTTAATAATCTCTTAGGATAGTTTATTAAACTGTTTTAAGAGTATCTAATGAAAGATAAAGATAAAGACAGGGATGATTAGAATCACCTCCTCCAAAAAGAGCAAAGAGTTTCAGTTTTCTTTCTGATACTTAATTACTTTACTTATTTTGTCACTTGACTAATTTATCACACCCTGCAACAGGAGCCACTCTATACCCACTCCTCAGGAATCAAACAGTTTCAACCAAACTCAATCACTACCGACAGGGAAACCAAGAATTGAGAAGTCAGGAAGAGAGACAGCCAATACTACAACATACTGAAGAGCTACCATGACTCCAGACACAGAGCCAGGAAACACATAATCCATGGGCAGAAATTTAGGACAGTCAGCGGTTCGTGACGCAGGCTCTATTCTGTATATTTCGACCCTACTGAGTCTGCGTAGCTTGGTTGTGAAGCAGTTAGAAAGCTAATCAGTGAGCGAAATGCCAAAAATTTTGTTTTATAAATCGCTGAATGATCTCAGTACCGCGGATTTTTACACAGAGAGAAAGAGAAAAAAATTTAGATTCTACGAGATCGAAAGAGTCGTTCCAAAAAGAGTCGGTAAGGAAAAGGTAAGTGAATCTGCTTTGCTCCGAGTGTTTGACTGAAATGAATCTCTCTTTCATAATGAATACTCGTTAAACCTTACTCAATCATTGGTCTAGATTGAATATTTCATCAAGTGGAAGGGCTACTCGAGCCTACAAACCTCCTGGGAGCCAGAAGAGAATTTAAACGCCTTTGCTTTGAGGTGAGATATCATGTGTGATTAACAGCTTTATAATTACACAAAAAACAGGGGGAATTCGTTACATTGGTTTCCTCTGTTGATATTCTGTGCTTGTATGGAATAATTTCCTACTCAATGTAAAAATTGTAATACTATTTTTTAAGATGAATGTTTTTTCCTTGCCCTTAGAACATTCAACAACCCAAGGCTCACACAGCAAGAGATTGCTGATGCCAGTGAGGGTCTCCACATTGGCATTTTAGAGCAGTTAAAATCAAAGTCTCAATTTCCCACTGTCATTGCTTTTAACCACACTTATTTTAACTTTTTGTTTAAAGATAAGGGACGGAAAAGTAACGACAGTGGATACATCCTCCTTGAAAAACAGAATTTTATAAGATGCCACTTTCCTAATGGGTGGCACAGGCTAATAGATAGTATAGGGGATGGGGTGCAAATTGACTTTCCTGTGAAGGTCAGATTGTTTTTGTCATGGAGTCCAAAGACTCATAACTTGACAGGGGAGTTAATTACACCTTGCCCACGATATAGACCAGAAAAATTGAGTATTTCTTTTTGTAAAGCAGCATGTAGCCTGATATGAGACAAATTAAAGAAACCAAGACTTGATTTGATTCTATTTGGCATTGTGTATTTATTACGAAATAGAAAATCTATATTTTTGTAGTAGTTCATCACATATTCTTATATTGAGTCAAATTTTTCATATTTACAACCTAGAAGTACTTGCGGTGTGCGGGCTGTTTTACAATTTGTTTAGTAAGTATAAAGGACACAAGAGTAGACCTCCACTTCATTGAATGCCAGCTTTAAGAGAACATTTTTACAATCCAAAGAACAAAAAAATCAATAGTTTTGTAGTATTTGAGATTGCTATCCCACTCATTGTTGTTATTGTTCTATTTTTCAATACTGAGTTCTCTCCATTGTTCAGTGCAGTGGTGGTCTACTGAAACTACCCTAGATATATATGTTACCCTCATGGTAAACTAACCATTACTCAGGTTCTTCAGGATCAAATGTTGTTTTCCTTTTCTTGCTCCTTGCCTCAAGGAGATCTTTTTCCCAGGTATTCTGTATTTGATTTGTTATATGGCCTTTTCTCCCTTTCTGATTTACATAGTGCCCATTGTCTGGCCTCAACTTTTAGGACATCTGATAGAATGAGGTGGCACCTTTGAGACCCAACATGATTAAAATGAATTTATAATCTCCCACCAAAAAGAATTCAAGTTTTATTTCTTTCCCATTAATTGTAATTTTGGTCATTGAATTTAGATCATTTATGTCTGAAAATAATTTAGCAAATGACTCCTTCAGTGTTTCACAATTTTCTGAGCCCTTCACAATGGCGATTTCCCCTTGCTGACATTAAATGACTGTTATTTTGCAACAAAGCAAAAGAAAGAATGATAAAGGTTGTATTGCGAGTCATCCTTGCCCCATCCCCTGATATTTTAACTTTAACACTTTCATTTTCAAAATCAAATTCAGGATTTTGGTTGATTAAATTTTGCACCCTTTCCTTGAGAAGTTCCTTGAATGAAACTTCTGCACCCTCAGCCCTCCCAGGTGTAGATACAATATGGCACGTGTCATTTAGTTGTGTTGCCGTTGCTTAATTAGATATGATTTTGGAAGATCATTATACATTGAGAACTCATGATAAAATGAGTCCCCCACACAAAATTTGTCTAAAAGAAATAAAATTTTATCTACTTTTTCTTTTTCCTCTTCTGAAAGGGAGTCAAACCCTGTGGCAGTGTTTTCTTGCTGCTCATCACTGGCCATTTTTACATTATGCTTGCTTCCAGTCTGGACTTCTTTCATGGCAATTGACTCAATTTTTAGTCCAAAGGACTTGGCAAACCACAGTGCTGTCTGAGCTCTTGTCATGAAAGTCTTCAAAGTCCTCGACTTTTTCTTTACTTGAGAAATGTCTTTCCCCTTGTAGTCTTGCTGAGCTGTCTGCAGGCGTTCAATATAATCAATTAATTCTTTATTTGTGGTCTCAGCTTTTTCAACATAATCTTGAAGTGTTCTTATTTCAGCTTGCATTTCATGAAGCATTTTTCTCTTTTCTTCCTCCAAATTCGCATAGTTTGATTTCCACTCTTCAATTTCTTCATGCAGAGAAGAGTTCAACTCCTTTAGTTGTTCATTTTCCCACTCCAGCTCTGCTACTGACTGAACATGTCTCTCAAACACATGGAACTTTTTTTATTTTCCAGTTCAGGGCAAGGCCCTTTCTCCCGCTGATCTGCTTGTATTGAGACTTCACAGAAGAAGCTAATTTTCGCAGAGATTCATTCAACTCTTTTCTCACTTCTTCCGATTTTCTGATAGAAAAAAGATTGCTAGGAATAATAAGTTCAAACAAGTCTATGCAAGTTTTACATTTTTTCCTCATACGTTTCTGAAATACTTCAAGCGTGATCGGACCTTGCGTCAGTTCACCATCCACGTGTTCTTCTTCCTCTGTCCCTTCATTTTCTGGTTTATCAAGGAATTCATTCCAAGCTTTAAGCATAGGGAAAGGTATGTCAAAGGTAAATGTAACATTTTCCGCCATGGACTGCGAGACATATTTCAGTGAAGGAGGTTGTGGTGCCAATTTCGTATTAAATATATAGTTGAGAGGAGGTGCGTCCGACATTGTAAATGTTTCAAGTGATTACGAAACTGGAGAGGTAAGATTTTATATTATTTTATAGCAAAATAACAGATCGAGACCGGAAAGAAATGAGAAACTTGCGTCACGTTTATGCCTAAATTGGAAGTCACGCAACCATGTCACGGAATGGATAGCGTTACGGCAAAGCACGGTTATTTTTTAATATCACCCTTGAACCAATCAGTTTTCTTTATTTATATCATCTGACCTATGTAAACAAGCTAAGATACCAAGCCTTTGAAAGTACAAATGGCGTCGGAAACCATTTGTTCGGGAAGAACCGTCGATCCAACTTCTGCGACATCCTTTCTGCGTGACTAAAGGCGAAAGTTCTGTTCGCCGATGAATACTGCAAATCTTCAACTTTACGGGGATCAAAAAGAATGCCACATTCATCCAAAAAAGCGGCACAAAATGAGAGATAAGAGACCCCTGTTCGCAGCGCGATGCTCGCAACCTACCAATAGTGTCTTCTTTCGCGGATGTGCCGGGTCGAAGTTTGGCTATTTCGGCCAATTTACTGTGTTTGTATGGAAGTGCAATATGAGTCTTATATGGGATTTGCGTAATTCGTTTGGGATCAAAGACGAAACGAGTGTGAACCTCGAAATTTCGTCCAAAGCAGCAACTCACTAACACGATAGCACACCGATGCTCGCAAGCACGATAATTATTTTCATTTTGTCAAAATTTTTTAATATTAGAACTTTGCCATACAAATCCTTAGAAGCTTCGGACATTTTTAAAGGGCATTAGGAAAACTCTGCGCATGCTTAGCCGCCATGATGTCCTTCATTTCTGCCTACGAAAATCAGAGGGGCAGTACTTCTGAAACTTGAAAAGACACTCTGAGGAGAACCTCTGTATGAACCACACATCTACATAGCCACAAAGGTCACTAGCTCCACTATCCATGCCAAGAAAACAATGACAAGAAACATTTATGCAGAGATGCATCAACATTTTACACTGAACACAAATTTTATCCCTCTTCAACTTACTCATTACCTTTTCCTCTTTCTCTCTCCCCTATTAATGGACTCACCTTCTAAGGTGAGCACTGAAAAAGCTGAAGAATTTCCCACATCTTTGATAATCCTTCACATAACACAATTCTCTTAGGAATGCTGCCTTTCATTTTAATTACCACAGCAAGATAATAATTTTCTAGAGAAATAAAATCAGTTACAGTATCTTGATTACTTTTGTGTGACTAAGAGTGAACATCATCACTTATTTTGACTCAAAGCTGATGTCATTCTATGGAATGGCCAGTGGTACATTATTGTTGAAAGATATGTTGATGAGCACAGAATTGAAACTGATATGTAAACATGGATAGAAAGTAGAAACATTGAGGCTCTTTTCTTTTAAGGGATATGCCTTGCCTTTTTATTTTTTTTATATATATAATTTACCATTAGTAAATTGCTGTTGGCCCACTTTTTTGAGAAGTGAAACAAGCATTTAATAATAAAAACATCTATTGCTGATTTCCTGGCTATATGAAGCCACTTAAATTTCAAGATTAGAAAGAAATTGTAATTGAAGTTCCTGTTCTTTCCCCTCTCACACCCCTGTCACTTCTTTATCATTTAGTAATTTTTTTATCTAGCATATATTTGAATTAGGCAAATTATTGTGTCAATATTATTACTACTATTGTAATTGAATTTTTTTAACATAAGAAGTAATCAAAAATAAATTAATAAGTTTACATTGATGACCAACACTTCTGAGATAAAGAGTTAAACAGGACAGCAATTGGTTAGCTGATGTTGTAGAGCACTGGACTGCCATGCAAGAGGTCATAGGTTCAAACCCTAAACTGGACCAACACCCAGAGTCTTAAAATATCTGAAGAGAAGGTGCTGCCTTTGTTACAACATCTACCAATGGTTCATTCTAGTCTTCTCGGATAAACATCTTCTCTTGACTGGTTAGAAAGTGTTAAAAAACCCAAGCACTTCTCCCACAGGAGGGGAACATAGCTACCACACAGTAAGTTTTGGTGAGCCTGGTTGCACACCTTGTTCCTTTAATTCGCCTCTAGATGGAATTAGAGCTTCTGCAGTGACAAATTTTAGTGCATTCTTCACAGAATATCCACCACCGGAAATCTTTGTTAACAGCCAAGTTGGTAAAGTCAATATTGTTTATTCCCCATTTTAATCTTGTGTGCCTCGATAAACTTTTTGGATACCATGAATACACCAAATTGTTGGTACAACTTATGAACTGGAGCTGATAAGTTCTTGAAACATTTAACTCTTAAAATGCATCTGAAGTAAAATATATATTTTTCTTGGTTGCTACTTTATAACTAAAAAAAAAATACAGATCAGCGAGTTAAACAGTCAAAACCTCAGAGGTTTAAGGAGGGTCCAGTTGGTGAGCATCCAAAACATTTGTCTTACAGAGGAAGTGATGTAGTTAGAGGTTCCAAATGGTGTTGGGAGTGAGCTAATATGTAGCTGGTGGCCCCATTAAAGAAAATTGCAAAAACAAAACTGAAACTCCAGGCTTATCAACACACTATTTTCCCAAAAAAGAACACATGCACAAGAAGTGGACATGATTTGTGTGTATTCATTGCAAAGAGTTTGTCCCCAAGAAGTCTTATGTTTATGTGTGATTCATTTTGAGGACCTGTTTCAAACACAAGCCTGTGTTCTTGATGGACAAACTGCGACAACCTCTGGAGCTGAAAAAGCAGCTTATCAAGGGCTCAGATCCAATGAAGCCAACAGTTGTGCCTCACAATTCTCCTCTCACCAAGCAAAAACAATGAAGAGTAAGTACATGCATGTTAAGTTAATATTTAAGACATGCTCCTGGATTCCACTATTGTGATTATTATTCCCAAGTGCCTTCAAAAATGTATTCCCCATTCTTCTTGTGAGATCACCAGATTTTTAATCAAAATTGAATGACTACAAAAAAGTCTTTTTTTTCAAAATTTGCTCTCTTAACATTATCACTTTTGGAGAAATTTAAGTCAAATGAGACCAAATATGAATGAAATTGTATATTCATCACTAACCATTTGAGTATTCATTCCTTTAGACTACTGGGGAGGTAGATGAATTCATCAAGATGGAAGCTAAGACCATTTCACTGAAATTGGCTTCTTTTACAGTAAGCTCTAAAGACACTGCCCAAACCAGCTTTTTGCTGTCATTTACACAAATGCCTTTACAGGTTTAGATGGTAGTTTGAATTGCTCCAAAGCTACATTAATGCTTCTTGTAGTGTACCATTACTTTAATCTTCAGTATGATACAAATCAGAAGCTCTTGTTCCAACTCTAACAGGGACATGTACTGGGATTGCAACTTCTACTATGTAGTCACAAGTGTGCAACAATATTTCAAGAAAGTGCACATAAGACAGAGCCATAAAGGACTCAATATGTCCTTTCACCTTGACTGGAACTGTATTTTAAAGAATGTATTTTGTGTTTTAAGGTGCTAGTGGTTCAAATGGTCTTCGAATTGACCTTTGAGTTTCACATCAAGATGTGTCTTATTGTGACAATACCAACAGCACGACACAGCTCACGATACCCTGGATGTAGTTAATATATTCATTTCATGTTGCTTTGATTGTGCAATATCTAAGTTCTTTTTGGCATTGTGATTAAAACTCCACATTGAAGCCACTGTTTCCTTCTTGTTACACTTATATAGGTACTGTTGTTTCATTTCAACTTTTCATTTGTGTCATTATTTCTTAAATGGCCTTCACAGGCTCCATCATGCCTCTTAACCCTTTAACTCCCCAGATGTGATTGCTTATTCTCCCCTCTAGCTGCTACACCTTTCCCTATAAATTGGTTACTCATATTTGATGCTCAATCAAGGTAAATCTTATACCTGATGAGTTTGAGTATTCTCACTACCTGTTTGCTGTATAATCTATAGATATTAAAAAGGAGAAGTTACATGTTAATCACTTCTGGGAGTTAAAGGGTTAAATGCAACTCACAGCTGCCATAAGATTTTCAGAAGATGTTATAAAAGGCGCACAGGGGATGAGATAATACATTGAAATAGTTTTAAGTTGTTGCACTGGTAGCACATTAGAGATGTTGAGTCAAGGTACCAGCACTTGGTTGTTATTGACAAGGACATCTCTATGGAAATAGATAAGTATGGATTTCACCAGAGCCCAATGGTTGGCTTGATCAATAAGAAACCTTGAGAACTTGTTAGATTAACGGGTTGCAAAAATAAGTGAAACTGTAGGTATTGAGAACATAGCAATATTACTGTAGGACTACTGAACGATGTGAAAGCACTGTAATCAAGCAACATGATTGTACCAGCTTATTAAATACTTGATCGATGAATATAGAAAGAATATGAAAAGCATTTGAAGAGCGAGTCTCCACTAAATGAATACAGAAACGTTTCAAATATCAATTGAACGATCTTGCCAACATTCAGGCTAGCTTGCCTCTCAACACACAAAACAACTATGGCGGAGAGGCGCGTTTGCTGTAAAATTTCAACGAGTTGAGAAAGGAAAACCTGGTCAAACTCAACCAAGCCAGCGAGATGGTATCTGTAGAATTATTGTTCACTATGTAGTGGCACACGCAGGATCACATAATTGAGGCCAAAGCATCCGTTACTTCTAAACAAACGCCGTTTACGTGAAGTTCTAAACTTGCGAACGAATCGCCTTTCACCAAAGGAAGGGAAGGAACAGAGAATTTTCACTTACCTCCCCAAACCACACTTATGGTCTCACTGAGAAGAGCGTTACGACTTCCACTTACCACCCCAAGTCATGCTTATGGTCTCACTGTGAAGAGCGTTATGATTTTTCAGTTTATATACCGCCCACGTGAACCGACAAACATTTCTCCCCTCGCCTTACCCTAGGGAGAGTAGTACGTTTCTACGAAAACGAGGCTAGCTGTCAAGAGCGTCGTGTAATTAGCACGAGAAGACAAATTGCAAATGGCGGCAGTCTATTGCTCCTGGACACAATGAAGCTTGTGGACAGTACTATTCGTAGCTTTCGAGTTGCAAAAGTATTTCGAGAAAATAGTGACCGAATCAATCACATAAACTTCTCGCCAAATGGCGAGACTCTGATCACTAGCAGTGATGATGATTCCATAGTTATTTATGACTGCCTTGAGGGAAAGTGAGCACGAAGTTTAGAAAATTTCAATTCAACTCCTAGAGAGAAGAATGACTTCACTTCATGGTTGTCATGGCAGATATCTTAACGATAACACAAAACTCTAACTTTTTTGTCGTTTTATAGGCCGAAAAGAACCCTTTACAGCAAGAAGTATGGTGTGGCACAAATCCAGTACACACATGCAACAAACACAGTGATTCACACTTCGACCAAGATTGATGGTGAGCTCAAACAACAACTTTTTTTTTTATTCTTAGAATAAAATTTACAGCTATTCTGACACGCAGATAGCTCATACGAATCTTGGTGGGCCAGTCTTTGATATCTAATAAGGTCTAATGAGGGAATCCTAAATTACAATACATTACTAATTACCGTAAATAATTACAATGAAAATTTATCATTTTGAATGATAATATAAGAGAGATGAAGGAAATTTTTATTCTTAGATAAGAAAACAAAAATTAAGAATTTTTTAAACTGGTAATTAATACCCTATTCTGTAGTGGTAAACTCCAGAGAAGAAGTAATGTCACTTGAAATGCTTACTGGGAAAAAAATTATGTAAAAGAGTGTTTTCTTGTAATCCATTCAATTGTCAGGGATTTTTACCAACAGCCACACAGTGAAAACAACTAGGGTGCTATATTCACTGCAGTATACCTTCCTCTAGAAACTTTATTTAGGGAATAATAATAATTGTTGCCAAGTTGTTATTATTTTTATGATTTATTTTTATCATAATGCTACTACCACAAACACCCAAATGTAACAAGTTAAGAACTGATGAATTTTTGCATAAAAAATTAGAGAATTATTTAAGTCACTGTCATCAGTAGCTTCATGCAGGAGACATTGTCAAAAATTAAACTAAAAATGATGGAATTTCTTGGTCTGATCAACAAGTTTAACCTTGAAAATTAAGTAAGATTTATTAGGGAAGACTCAGAATACTCTAATCAAAATAATCTACACTTTCAAAGCCTCTGATGTATATTACCTATAGATTTTTAAATCCAAAGTGCTCAGCACATATGTATTTCACCTGCCAATTTACTCAGCTCAGAAGGTTGCATTTATGGTAATATCAGTGTTGGTAAAAAATTTGTTTGTTGCTGTTGTTGTTTTTTTTCCATAAAAATGTATTAGAGAAGGGAAATCAGCCTCAAATCCTTGAGGATATTGAAGGCTGAAGCCTAAGGCCCCTGTCCCAGTTGTGGACTTTTTTTCCGTTGTGCATTTCAATGTCTCCTTCACACAGTCTTTCTTTCTTTTTCCTTCTTGTGTGTTTTTCATGGAAGTATGGGGGAGCTTATCTACTCTTTATGATAAACAGGATCTTAGATTAAAATGCGACTGATTGTAGCAGTGTGAAGATCAGAACTCTTCTCAGACTCTGTTTTCCCATAGAGTCAAGCTCTGTTGTCAAAAAGATTAAACAACTATTGTAATTTTCCTGTTCTACTGTTTCTTGCAACAGACACTATCCGTTATCTTTCTCTACATGACAATAAATATCTCAGATACTTTACAGGACACACAAAGAGGTAAGAATTTTAATTTTAATTACACTTGATTTTTTTCCCCTTGCTTTTGCGCAAGTTTGGTGTCTTGTCACAAAGATTTATATTAATTGTTTACTTTTAAGTATTGCTTATCTAAAAAAGAAGCAAAAACAAAACAAAAGAACATAAATTTTATTGATTTGAAGCATTTTAAGCCAACAGAAGACTTGAACAACAATCAGTATGTAATTGTAAGAGAGAAACAAAGATTCTGTTAAGTACGTTTTAAACCTATATGGATATGGTAGATTACTTGAATTGATAGATAATTGACCATTAAAATGTGTGTCTGTTATAACAACAAAAGTAAGTACCAAATGAAAAACTTGATCTGTAATTTACAAGTGATATTATTTCACATCCTTTTCTATTGTTATTTACATCATTTGGTAAATTCTTTGCCTCACATACATGTGTGTTTTTGTAGAGTTATGACCCTACACATGTCTCCTATGGATGATACTTTTGTATCAGGATCATTGGATAGGACACTCAGGTTGTGGGATCTGAGATCCCCTAATTGTCAGGTACTTAAAATGACTATGAGTTTGTTACAGAAGAAATCACAAAAATGATTGCTAATTATCACATGGAAACAAGAAAATTTATATATTATTTTCATATGTCTTTTCATTGAGGGGTTGATGCATGTGAATGGGAGACCTGTGGCAGCTTTTGATCCAGAGGGTCTGATTTTTGCAGCTGGAGTGGACTCTGAAATGGTTAAACTGTATGATCTGAGGTCTTTTGACAAGGTATTTCTTGCCAATATATTGTAATGAAACATATCCAACAATATTAGCTCAATGTTCACATATAACATTCCTTTAGAACAGTTGCCACAAAAAGAGCACTGGAAACTTCTGTTTAAAAAGCAAATGAACTACATTAGGGGTTACCAACCATATCTATTTGGTAGATGGAACACTTTGGAAGGTTTGGTCAAAACAAAAAGAGTTTTAAAAGTCTTAAGAGTTTTAAAAGTTTTTTAAAGTACAGTTGACAGTTCCTTCAATGGGCATTATATGGGCTGCTTATTTAAAAAAGATCTAACCCAAACTGCGGTTTTCCGCAAGCAGTGGGCCTCAGTGATTCTCCTTAAGAGGGTTGATTTCATTTTAATAGATGTCCGTCTACTTTTAGGTTTCAGCCTGTTGACACTGTTCACAAAAAATTGATTCTTAGATAAAAGGTTTGGCCAGATTGAAGAAGGCTAAGAGTGCGGTTTTGTTAAACAACAGCTAAACTTTGTTTAAGCAACCAGCCCTATGTGTTTACTTGTGATGTTTTAAATGCATTGTGCACTTATGCAGGAAAGTTACTTTAATTTTATTTGTCCACAAGGAGGGGGACTTAGATTTAAATACCCTCCTTGTTCAACACTAAGGGCAAAGTTTACTGGTTTTTTTTTTTTTTGGTAATTCTTTTTTATTTTAGTTTTAAAATTTTCTTTATTTTGACCTTGCTTTTCTGTGTTATCTGACTTGTACTTTCAGAACAATGTTTAAGCATAAGTGAATTGTTTCCTTCAGGGTCCATTTTCTACTTTCCACATTCAAAATGACCCAAGCATTGAGTGGACAGGAGTTAAGTTTAGTTCTGATGGGAAAATGATCTTATTGGCTACAAATGGAGGAGTTATTCATTTGATTGATGCTTTCCAAGGAACACAGTTACATACGTTCACTGTAAGTACCGCTTTTATTGGATGTACAATAATGTTATTCAACAGTACACTTAGAGTCAGTGTAAAAATCTGTCATTGGTAAAACTTCCGGCAATATGTAGAGCTTTCTTTGGGGCTCATTCACAGTTGTGTGATCTGGAAATAGGATTCATAGCAGCTTCAAAAATTAGAAATTTGGCTAAAACCTGCAAAAAAACTCATGGGTAACAAGATAATTCACTACATGACTTTTATGGTAAAATCAACTGTAATTGTGAAGATTCTAGAGGGGTGGCACAATGCAAGGTTACAATAATTCAAACTCCTCTATGTAGATTTAAACTGATGTAATGACAGATCAAAGTTCAAAGATTTAGATTGATCAATAGTGTTTGACATGAAGGGTCATAGATAGTGAAGATCGAAGTTTATTGGCCTTAGTAGCAGTAGTAGTAGAAAAAATAGTAGTAGGTTTAGGTGCAGATTAAGTTGTAGGTTCAAACTGAAATACGATGATTCAAAGTAGAGTTTTACTTAGATAAGGCTTAAAAGAAATGGTAAACTGTCAAGAGACATGGTACAAAAATAAAGCTAGCAAACTTCTAGCATGAAATGAATAGATATGATGATTCTCATGTCATAAGAAGATACAAACAACAGTGTCATACTAACTGGCAACTAAAATGAGCATGAGAGAATAACAATTTGAAAAGAAACAAGGACAATTGATGAATAAGATCGTTTCACCATAATACTGTAACGATAATACTGAGTGGACTGAAAAAGAGATGTTCTATGACTGAGAAAAAAGCTGATGATTGTGTGACCTTATAAACAACAAAGAAAAGACTTATGTCCTTTGGATGACAACTCACACCAAAAAAAAAGTAGACACTTGATATAGTGGTAGCTTGGTTCCTTCTGATTGTAGCAAAGGTGGCAGTGTAGCTTCAACTAAGTTCTTTTTTACCAATATCATAATTTTTTAGGCTATGAAGAGTGAAAAAAGCTAAGGCATTGCAAAAAGTAGCACTCACAATAAGAACTATTACCTGGCTAGTGAAGTTTCCAAAGTTATGATAGAATTCCAGGAAATCTCGATTTCTGCTGACACCTTCATTTGAGACTACATGATAAGTAAATGTAAATCAAAAGGAATTCTGTAGGAAATCAGTAAAACAAATGGCGTTTCAAAACTAACATCCATCACCTACTAATATCTGCAATCCAAAGGTATTTTGAACATGAATCTGCTGCTTTGGCTTACTTCATTAGCTACAATGTACGTCAAAGAAACTGCTCAGTGACCTGCTCTAATATTAGTTTGCTAAATTTCCCTTTATTTTATGCTATCTTTTTAGGGTCATACTGTTACAAGGTCTACTCCAGTTGAAGTTTGCTTCACTCCTGATGCACAATATGTCATCTCAGGTAAAATATTTCACATCCATATATATGTATATCCATATGTGCAATCTTTGAATCAGAGAGCAATTTCTTTCAGTTACTGAGAATCAAACTTGATACTTTTGAACTATATTTCATCACATTACCTTCTGAAACAGGTAAATGTTGCCTCTTACATTGTTGAACAGGTTCTCAAGATGGACGTGTTCATGTCTGGGGGTCAGACAGTGGACAAAAGCTGACTGTGTTAGAGGGTAATCACCCTGGTCCTATCCAGTGTGTTGCATTCAATCCCAAGTACATGATGTTGGCCAGTGCTTGTACCAACATGGTCAGTATGATCTTTAGATGATGCATACATGTATGTGTACACATTATGCACAGTTGAAAGGATGGTAGATTGGAAGATTATAAGTTGATAACTGATTAGAGTTGTTGGTGATTCCCCATAATGAAACTTGTAATAGCTTTCCCATGAAACCTTACACACTGTTGTCACATGTAAAGGAGATGATGAGAAAAATACTTATCTTTAAAGGGAGCAGTACTCCATGCTCATTTCTGTGGTACATTTCTTACTCATTTGGGCAATCCCCTTCTGTTTGACAACAATTGTGTAAACCAAACTGTGAACAAAAAAGGGCACTGTTTTTCCTTTCAACCTTTGATATCATGCAGATTCTACAGCCATTCAACCAATTACCAGTAGTCACATGTGTTTCTGAAAATTGTAACTCCCTTCTCCTAAGTAGATACTTTAAGTTTTACTTCAGTGATAGATATCTGAGAGATCTTTAACAACAATACAACCTCCTTCCTTTTCTTCTTTAAAAGGTAATGACTTTTCATATGGTAGTGACTGTCTGAACTCACTTGGTTGTAATGCCCATTTGATTTAAGTGTGATTTCAATCCAAACTCAAATTAAGTAGTTAAATATTTTCACTGGAACCGCATGATGGCTTGAGCTGTGAGGAACCATGCTGAGATCCAAAACAGTGTTGAGACAAATTATCTTTATTTTGGTATTTGTAGGCATTCTGGTTACCTAATTTAGAGGAGGTGGATGAGGCAAGCAAAAGATCATTACCAAGCTAACATGAAACTGTTTGTTGAACAGATGTAGTTACCACTGAACCCTATGAACTGAGTATAAACAGTGTCACCATGAGGTGTTGGCTACATTGCTGTGGTTGATTTAGTAAAAGAAACAGTATAAATGTTGTATATAGCATATCTAGTGGCATCCTTAGTTTTTTTGTTTGTTTGTTTTCTAATACCGAAATGAAATAAAACCATGAAAATTTGTGTCAAGGAAACTAGTTCTCTCAACTTTACATAGTAGTGGGATAACTAATGAAAGTGCCTTTGCATTTTCAGTCTCAGAACATCAGTCAAGCACCTGAACAATCAATAGTTTCAATGTTTTGGGACTGTAAACTTAAATGAACACAGCTATCAGTCAAGGTGAAATGTGTTGCAGCTTTGTTTGCAAAATTAAAGCTTTGCTATCTGCAGTAGTTAGTATATTACTAGGATGACTCTGAATTGTATCAACAGACATTTTGAACTATTCAGAGAAAGGTACATCTTAATATGATGATCACAATTCATCAATGAAAATGGGGGTCAGCCAGCTCATTATTAAGTGAACCCTTTAGCCCCTAAGAGTGACTAGCATCTAATTTCTCCCTACGATATCACCCCTGAAACAAACACGAAAGTCATGAGAACAGAGGAGATGATCACCAACTAGTGTGGCTCTTGACTATTAAACAAATTCTCCTCGTCAGCCTCTTTGGAAATGTATGGGAAAAAGTATGGAGAATATGCATTCTGATGCTAGGGTGTAAAGGGTTGAGACATGTAAAGCAAGAATTGGGGTTTTATTAATTGAGATGGTAAAGTGTTACTATTGTACCCCTAACTCTTAAAAAAATGAACATAACTTGTTGTGAAATGCTATGGCATTTTTTAACTATCAGGTAATTTCAAGGAAACTAAAGAAGTTTGGGAACTTTGATCCATCAGAGAATTGGGGTTTAAAAATGACCAAACCAGTCAGTCTCAAACTCAGGTAGCTGTTTTAGCCTCTTTGAATCCAAAACCCTTATTAAGGAGTAAGGTTCCATTGATAGGGGTGCCAAATACATTGTTATTTGAATTTCTGTTAGGCTCATTTTAATTGTTGTCCTACTGCTGACTGAGAGGTTGGTGCAGATGACAGGTGAACCTAACTTGTCTCTCCTCATTTGGACAGAATTATTAACAAGTAAAATGTGAATGAAAAGCAAATTTTGCTCCTCATTCTTTTGTTTGAAGGAAATTTTTGTTTTGTAGGATGTTTAAAGCACCCATCTTGTTACCTCACTTGACATTTTGTGTCTATATTTTCAAGAAATTTAGTAAATAAATCTTTATTTCCAATGCATTAAAAAGATTTCCCAACTCTTTTAAACAGAAATGTTCAGAGATGTTTTCAAAGATCTCATCAAAAGAAGGATACATCTTTAAGAAACCATCACTTTATTCCATGTACAATTATGTACAGACAAAGGTCTATAGTACTTTACATTTAGTTGCTAAATACAGTCAATCTTGTGTGTAATAGAACACATAATTTAATAATATAACTAAATTACTGAGTGAAACTACCGTGTTTAATGGCAAACAATGAATCCTTCACTACTACCATGGTATTTCATTTTAAATATTGTAGAAATCTAAACTCATTCTAATACAAATAAAGAACAAAAAGATTTTTTTTTTTCAGTTTATGACATTATGATTTGAGAAAAATATCATACCACCCTCAGAGCCACAGTTAGTTGGGAGAACCTTCAATCAAGTACAAAACTATCTCAATTCTTTAGCAGTAGAATAGACCATTTTTATTGGTGACTGCCTGCACTATTCCTACAAATATTCAGTCCAATCCCTTACCCACCAAATATTCTAAGGTACCGTCAACCTGGGCTTCCATTCAAGTTTGCCCACTTTTGAACCCATCACTGAAAACATGAGTAAATTTGTACTGTTTAGATTTCCTTAAAGTAATAATTTTCCCTATTTATTTCCTGTGAGTTAACTTTATACTTTGCCTAACATAATTACATAAGATTTCTGTTAAAACTAGGTTATTCTTTGTAATTTTTTACCAACTGTAGTTAACAGCTCTTTATCAGTTCCTTCAACTACCTGTGGCACGGGGAAACCCAATTTGATTATGATAAGTTTCCCCATTACATTAGTCAATTCCCCAGCCCAAGAGGATTGTATTCTAAAAATTACTAAATACCATCCTTACGAACAATCTGTAAAAGTTGTAACCATATTTCCCACTTTCCTTGTGACAGTTCTGCAACTTCTACCTCCTAAAAATCAAAAGATGTATGATTATTACTAACATAACAACAAAGACATAATTTTGCATCACTCAGAATACTTGAATTATATTATGTTCTTACCAACTAAGCATGAGGGCCATACTAAGGAATATATTGCTATGAGGTTGTGGTAGTACAGACTGAGTGCTGTGAGGACTGTACAAAAACAATCAAGGACCAATATTCCCAGTATGCCTCAAGCAAGCCAGGTTAGTAAACAGTTAATTATAAGGTATTTGGACCAAACTTGTACATTTTGAATTTGCTGGCTTTTGCAAACAAAAATATATGGCTCATGACTGTTTCCTTAGAAATGGTCAGTATGGAAAAATGGTGACCAAGCAAGAACCAATTAGAAAGTTCAGATCTACCTCAGGACAACCTTGGCATATTATAATGATGTAGATTAATGTTATTTGCAACATGGATGTATTTAAATGCAGTGCAACAACACACCCACTCACACTTCTTCATTAACCCAGCATGAAAGAAACTTGGAAAGCTAGGATGACCAACACAACATCTAGCATTTTCTTTAACGTCATACACATACACCTCACCAATGTTATTTTATTTTATTTCAACCAAAGATTCATTTCAGTGGATGGAGTTAAAGCACCTAACAAAAGTATGCCACATCCAATTTGATAAGAAACAAAGACCTGACTTTGAATTTTGCTTCTACTTTCCCCAGTACTACACTTGAAACCTTATGGATTATTTGATCAGTAACACTGTAGTGATCAGTAACACTGCTAGATGCTGCTTTAACATTAATTAGCTCTTCTGTGGTATAAATCTGATGAGCTACTTTTTAAATCCATGTAAAATAAGTTTTCATGTTTCACTTACTTGATTGTGTTTGTTTAAACTCTGAGTGTCTGACATTTCTGTGGAATCTATCCCCATTATCTTCAGAGTAAAAGTCATCTCTATGTCTACCGCTGTGAAAGCTGTCATCACTAAAAAATGAATCTCCAAAGCCACCAAACTTAAATCCTCCTCCAAAAAAGTCATCTTCGTCATCATCCTCCTCATCATCATCATCAAAGAAATCATCAAATCCTCCTCCAAATGAAAACTTAAAACCTCCACCTCCTCCCCTCTGATTGTGTCCATTTCCAAAACCAAAGTCAAAGTCTTTAAATATATCATCAAAGCTCTGGAATCCTTGATTGAAGTTGAAGCCATCATTATTCATCCCTTCTGATCCAAATTGGTCATATTGTCGCCTTTTCTTCTCATCAAATAGTACCTCATATGCTACAGGTATGGAAGGGGAAGTAAATTTGTTAGCAACATCTTTGAGGTCAGTGGTGTTAGATTATGTTTTATGGTTAATTTTATGATAGTGAACTAATTATGCAGTTAAAATATTGAAGGTAGCATGGGCTTGAAAAAAAGCATTGAAAGTTTTAATTCCTTTCAGTACAAATCAGTGTTTGGTAGACTGGATTTTGTGGTTTCATAATGGCTTTGATTGTTCCATTGACACTACTTTCTCAAACAGACACTTGCAATTTCTTCCACAATACAAGACAGACACCTATACATTATGACAAAAAGTGTTTACTAAGTAAAATATAACACACATGAAGACATCAAAACTTTGTCTGTAGACTGGAGGTTCATTTATTGAGGATGAAACTAAAATGTTCGTGGAAACTGCTAGACATCTTCGATCCTGCATGAAAACTGACATGCATTTCACCTCTGACCTGACTGTACAATGTACCCTTGAATTTTCTTACACATTTAATTTGTTCCTCAAATTGTTCGGGTACACCTTATGTAATCATGTACTTTTAACGTAACCATATAATTCTCTGACAATTTTAGTAAGTTGGTTCTAGATAGAAATATTAGCACGACATAAACCGAAATGATAGCATTTCCAAATCCTCTCAAAAAGTTTCAAGACATTTCATTCCGTCTTAAGCAGAAATTAAACCATTGTGACTCAAATGTTGACAACACGCTTCACTTGAAAATCAAAACATTAAAAACATTAAGATATTGTTGTGCAATCCACAAGTGCAATGTAATGCAAACAATTGCGGAATTTACTAGAATCCATCAATCTCTATAAATAAGAACATTTGTTTAAGGAACTGAGGCGATCGCCACTCAATCATGAATTACCATGGTAAAATTTAAATATCTCGCCAAGTGGTTTGACAGTGATTATAGCACAGAACAACACAGAAATCGACACCCGGTGTTTGAAGATACCTAACTTATTTAGTGGGTTTTTGCGAATCTATAATCCACGAAAAACGAATTCAAGATTTCTTTTTACATTTCGATTAGGAAAATAAAACCTTAATTAAAAAAAGAATTGGTGAAGGTGACTGGTAAATCTTGTTCAATACGATTGTTTTGCCTCTAAGGGGCTCAAACACTATCGACAATCACATTTCAAGCGAGATATTGACGTCTCAGTCAAGTATTTGCATTACCTACCTTCCACAACTTCTCTAAATTTCACCTCTGCATCCTTAGCTTTGTTTTTATCGGGATGATATTTTACAGCAAGCTTCCTGAAAGCTTTCTTAATCTGTCTGCCGTTCGCATCTCTAGGAACCCCTAAAATTTTGTAATAGTCCTTGGCCAAAGCCAAATCGATGACCAGAATACTAAATGCCGCCGTTACAAGTAGAACAAGATTGTCACAGTTCATAGTTTTTTTGTCTGTGATTCAACAGGCAAACAGTTGATGAGTGAAGAATATTTCGATCCGTAAGAAGAACGACACAAAGTTGTCTACCTAAGCAAACGTGTTGTTTTCTTGGTAGCAGAACGTTTCCCTTCGAACTGCAGCATACGAAGCGTTCTGTGATTGGTCAGTTGGCAAAGATGACGTTTGATTTCCGCCGAAGGCGGCCAGTCCCAGAACTACTTGCAGCAGTTGCAGAATCAAAACAAACATGGCGGAGGAGTCTTCGGACGAGGAGCAATATGAAGATCTTAACGTTCAAAATGGATACGATGGTGAACTTGAACTGTACCTCAGGGGTGATTCTGAATCAGATACAAGTGACTCGGCAGGTAGTATAATGTTGTGAGGGAAGTCTCTAAAACGGTGTAACGGGCGAAGTTTGCATAGAATGTAGCAAGGTGCAGAAAGAAGTGTTAATGCAATAGTAAAGAGATTTCGACTAATTTTCTCCTCAGTGGATATAAAGCCAGTATGGTTTGGGCTACTATCAAGAGGGCTATACGCTCGATTTATAGGAAACTTTTTTGCTTTATCAGGACCAAAGACAATTTGAACTGACAACAATGTGTACACATGAAATAATTGATGGAGACTCTAGACTGTACTGACGTTAAACTTCGACTTTTGTGACTAGAGTTACTCTGAACAAGACATTCATGAACTCAGCTGTCGTATAGCAAGCATATGAATTTGTATTTCGACATTCTGTCAGTAATGAGTGATTTATCTGACTTACTAAAATATTTAATGTATTTTTTTTGTGGTTTTTATTCAGCTGAAATTGTCCAGGATAGTGATGAAGGCGGAGCCCTTAATGAGTGTACAGTGAATTTTGACCAGTCTCTTCCAACTCGCCATCAAGTGAGCATTAGCCTGCACTCTTTTAACCCTAACATCAGTATGCAATTTCTCCATACTTTTCTCCCTACATTTCCTAAGCTGTCACTAAGAGGAATTTGTTCAGTAATCATGAGGTGCTTTAGTTAGTGATCACTTTCTTCATTCTCATGAACTTAATGTTTGATTCTAGGATTATTTTGTAAGGAGCAGTTAGATGCTAGTCACTTTTAGAGGTTAAATGGTTAAAACACAAATTAGTGTATATTTACCAAAGTGTAAGACTTATGACTGGAATCATTAAATCTTGAACAATTAAGGTATTTGTCTGTTTTCCTTGCAGTATCTTGGCGAAGAAATGGATGAGTTCAGTGGACGCACATATCATGAGCCTGGTTCACATATCACCCTTCCATTACTGATGTTACCTGGTCTTGTTCTGGTCCCTGGACAAACTCTTCCTCTTCACTTATTTCAACCTCAGGTTGGACATACACTTTTAAGAAATATATTCATGACTTGAGAGATATACTAGACAAATCTTCACTTTAACATAGGTGAATGGTCAGCTTAACTTAACTCTGTTGCAACTTTTAAGAAACTAACTGACTGACTTTTACATTACAAGGTAAATGATTTGACCAACTAAACTGCAGCTGTTTTCAATTGAATGTCTAAGTAATACAAGATTGCATTGGTTTTACTCAACTATGCCCTATGACTGGTCTAGAAAACTCTCTTGACCAACTTCCAATGAATAAAAAACTGCAACCATTAAGATTTGGTTGCTCATGTTTTCCTAAGCATCAAGCAGTTTCATTCTCTTTAATGAGTTTTAATTGGCTCCCAGTGATATTTTCCTTTGGTCTTTTTAACTTTGGTTTTAGTCTTTCAAAACTATGTTGAAAAGGGCTCAGAAGGAAATAAAATAATCAGGGAATTTATCTCTCTGATAGCCATTAATTCTCTTTAATGGGTGGGAAGGTGGGACTGCACATCTAGTATTATTTGATTACAATTTTTTTGTAAAAAAATATGGATGTATTGACTTTTATTAACTACATATGTAATTGTTCTTAACACCAGTCCGTGTCAATGATGAAAAATATTATAGAAAAAGACAGAACGTTTGGCATGGTAAATGCAAGGTGAGAGATTTATGCCACAGTCCTCAGAGAACATGTCTTCTTTTCTAATTTATTGCCAATGTTTTTTTCATAAGTAACTCTTCTGTTGGGAGATTGTATTGCAAGCTCATTTCAGGTTTTAAATGTTATATATTGTTTTATATCTTATCTAGGTCAAATATTTTTAACTCTATCGAACATGATTTGAAATGATATTTTGATAAAAATTGTGAAACTGAAAATATGCAAACTTTTCTTTCTTGTTTCCTTTAAAAGCTTTACAGTGACTAAAGACAAGAGCTCAAGTTCGTATCTCTTAACAAGCCTCTCATTATTTCATAATATCAATGTTTATTGTTTGATATCATGTTGTCCTCTAGATATGGCATTAACCAAAGCCAGCTGCTTGCTGCCATTGGAACCACAGCAGAGATATTCTCCATGAAAGAAGAGTCTGATGCAGGAATTAATACACTGCGTATCAAAGCTACAGGCCGTCAAAGGTTTCGAATTAAAGAACTGCGTAGGCAAGTGGATGGGTGAGTTACAAGGTCATGCAAGATAGTAACGTGTTTTAGTCAATACCTTTTAAAGACTTATACTTCTGTAAAGAAACCTCTTATAGTCCTTGTAGCTTAAGTCTCTAAGCTAATAACTCTAACTGATACATGGTAAAAGAGAAGAACAGTTCCTAAAAGATATAGTCGGCCAACGGTCAACCAACTGTTAGCCGACTGTCAGCCAACCAATGGCCAACTGTGAATCAATGAAATATTGTTCACTTTTACCCATGTACAGTTGTTGTACAATATGTAGTACCTGAAAAACAATGGGAAGGCATGAACTGGAATAGGGTCACAACCAGTTGATAACATTTTCGTCACATTTAGTGTCTTTAGAATGAAGGAGTGAGCTCAAATATTGAAATTTTAACCAAGTTTTGCTTTTTCCTGCCTCAGTATTCTACTGGCCACAGTGCATGTTTTACCAGAAGTCAACCTTCCCTCTCATCCTGAGGGTGCACTTTGGTCTTGTTACCACAAGTTTGGTTGCCAGGGAACCACTAGTGGCTACCATGAAAAACCACACCAGGTCACCTCCAGAAAAAACAGACTGGGGAAGAATAAGTATCACAAGGTTAGATTTTAAGGAGGCATCAAATTTACTTTGATGAAGTAACACTACTTTTTCTTAATTACTTTTCTTAATTTCGTTTTCACCGATCAAGCTGCAGAGTGACAATCTTATGTAGCTATTGATCAATTAGTCCATCTTATGTTTCTCTATATGGCAAAAGCTAAGAACCAAGCTTGGTGATCCCTGTGGTTTGTTTGTTTGTTTGTTTTTTTCAAAAGGGACACTGCTTGATATGAGGATTTAGTTCCCCCTTCTTTTGACGTTCATCT
This sequence comes from Pocillopora verrucosa, assembly GCF_036669915.1. Taxonomy (NCBI): domain Eukaryota; kingdom Metazoa; phylum Cnidaria; class Anthozoa; order Scleractinia; family Pocilloporidae; genus Pocillopora; species Pocillopora verrucosa. Next base: position 17,710,649 of record NC_089325.1, read on the forward strand.
TTTTTAATAAAGTTTTTGTTTTGTGTTCAAAATCTTTCTAAAATCTTTAAGAAATGCTGTCTAGGGTGGTGAAAGTTTCTCTAATGCAAGAGAGAAGTTAGGTGAACTAGTTATGGCATCAAAAGCAGGACAGTCTATTTAAATGTTTGCTGCAGAGCTATATATATATACATATATGGTACCTTATTAAACTTGAATCACTGATCAACTCTATAGGTACCCACCAGTCTAAGTTCATGGCCAAGCTGGGTATATGAGTTGTACAATCCAGTAAGTTATAAAATGTTCAATAAAAAATATTAATCAAGGAGAAAACCTTTGGATACTGTCACATGATCAACCTGGCACATTCCAGATCTTCAACAAGATCACCTACAGTTCTTTTGGGAATGGTGAAAGTAAAGGATAAAACACATGGGTCTTAGCAGTGACTTTTCAAAGACTGAATCATAAAGGTTCTTTTCAATAGAGCTACAACTTTGAAAATATTTCCATGAAATATGAGAAACTGCTGGTGTCCACAAGCAAGTGTTATGATTTGTAACAGTTTACTGGAAACTGTTTATATTTTGTGGAGTAGAGGATTTTCCCCAAAATACAACAGCCCATGCATTGTGTACCAATCATTTCTTTCCTGTATACAAAATAGAACCCAAGAACACACTACTTAACAGCAACTTGGCAGTTTTTAAGGAAACATAATCTCACTACTGTGTCAAATTTAAATTTCTACAGTTTCTTCTGATGGAGCTAATCAAGAAAGAGTTAAAAAGTTGGAGTGAAACTCTACGTATCGACAACGTTCCTAGATCACCACTAGGTAACAATGATTAAGAACTAGTGCTTCAGTTAGTGTTGCATGATATCATAGGTTATAATCCATCAAATCCTTTTTCTTGTATGCCATTGGTCTAAATGCAACCCATAACAAAATATATCCCCAGCATAAACTGGTGAATATCCAAGAATATACCCAAAGTGATATTACCCAATTTTTAAACTTTTGTCCAATTCAAAAAAGTCATTGTTTGAAATTCAATTCAAGATGAGAGAACGTTTTGTGGTTGTTACAGAAGTATGGACATGTCTGTTTGTTTATAAAATTATACCAGAGAACATTGAAAAATTAACATCTTGCACAGTAAATGGTGAGTTGTTCCTAAGTATTTTTTCTGTGTGATGCAACTGTATTTGAAGGATAAGAAACGCAATAACCTCAATGCTTTGCAAACAGCTAATGCAGGCATCTTAAAAGAGTGACACTTATTGTTCAAAGTACATGTAATTGCTTCATAAGATGAAACAGTCGTATATTTTTTTGTGTCTATCATTTTCAGACTTTTCTTTTTGGGTGGCAGCCAATATGCCCTTAGATGATAGCCTTAGACTTCAAATACTTGGTATCAACTGCCCTACTCAAAGACTACGAAAAGAGCTAGAAATAGTCCGTAAGGTAATTTAAAAGATTCAAACTTTTAAGAGCAACCTCCTCTTTACTGTTAAACAAAGTATATACTTTACTGTAACATGTGCACCTGTCGTTTTTCGATCCTTCCCCCTTTTTTTCCTGCTGTTTTGTTTAGGTTTTTCTCTTTTTGTGTGGACCTTGGTATGTAGGACATACGTCAAAGAATACCAGCTTTCCTCACGCCCAGGGATTAAACTGACATTTAAAGTAACGAGTTCTAATTTTGTTCTGGATCGTTTACTTTTGTTTCGTTGTTATTGGTTTTTATTTACTCGCCTTTAAGTGCCAACGAAGATAAGTTTACGCGAACTCAATTACCCTTGGTCTCGTTAGTTAACTGAATGTTTGACATTAGCAAGAAGTAATGGGATCAAAGACCCCATTTTTTTTCTCTTTTTTATTTCGCGCAAGTCCATAGGATCGTTTTTCCGGGAACAACGAAGACGGATTGTAAATTTTCGTAAAGTTGAGAATGACTGTTTACTTTTTAAGAGTTTTGTTTGACCCTTATCGAATCCAGTTTTTAGAGGTACATAACTCTTCTCAAATAGACGAACCCCTATCTACCATCGATTGATTTCCAATCCTTTTTCAACCGACTGACGGACGACTGACGTCACACCCACTACCCCACTTGTCTTACAGTGTAGCGTGTTGTGCTGTCGTAGTTGTGATACCAAGATCGTGGAAAAAAGTGATTTGTTCAGGTGAGGCGTCATCTGGTGAGTTAAGACCATTCTAAGTGAATATTGTGTTATTTATTTTTGGTAGAATTGTTTAAAATGATGATTTTCAGAGTTCCATGAAACTTTCCTCTGTAATATTGCTCCAAATCGACGGAAAGCTAGAAAGCAGCGCACATATTTGCCTTGTGAGAACTTTTCGGCCTTTTTTGTGATTTATACGGTTGTTGTAAATGAATTTTAGGTATATTCAAGAACGTTTGTCCTCAAAGTACCCATTTTTTTCTATATCTCGGCTACCGCTACATATCATTGCGCATACGAAGGAGAGAACCCGATAAATACACCTGAGAGCGTGTCTTTCCTTAATTCATTTTTACTCTGGTCTCTCAATGATTAGTTGTAGCATGACAATGCCACACTGCAACAGGGTTAAAAGTTATGTCCAAATGTTATCCCGCATCTGGCTGTTTTTAACTCCGTTAAACGTTAAATCATAGTTCAATTAACTCTCCAGTATTTTTATGTTATTTTTCAGCATGTCCTTGGATGGTCCGTTGGGTGCTTATGTGAATCCAAATGGCTGGGTGCACGAGACGCTCACATTTTACCGAGCCTCCGGCATCAGACTTAGAGGAAAACCCACCGCACAGAACAGCTGGTTTCCAGGGTAAGTCGGTATCTCCCCCACCCACCCCTGCTAAATGCTGCTAACCTTGTTAGAAGTAACCTTTGCGTAATTTTCTCTTGTTCTGTGTATTTTTTTATGGGGTTTTTCTGTTAGTTTAGCTTTCTTGCAAATCTAATTTATCTCGGTAAGGGAGTGACCTCACAAAGCGGAGCTGAGTGTAAAACCAACATGCGAGATAAACATGGATACTGAAAGTCAGTTAGATGCTGGTAATTGAAGAAATGTACAGTGTGAAAGAGAACCTGACATTCTGGGAGAGAAATTGACTGAATGTGTAAAATCGAGTCAGATTACAAGCAGAGCGAGTTAAGTGTACACTACTTGCAGATTAGATTTTTGAGTTTTTTTTTTCTTCTAGGTATGCTTGGACTATAGCTGAATGTGCCCAATGCGCTGATCACTTAGGATGGCGTTTCACTGCGGTCAAAAAGGGTCTGTCGCCCAGTAAGTTTTGGGGACTAACCCGAGCGTCTCTGCGTCCCACCTTAAAATACGACGAGCAAGAAGAAACGTCGGGAAAGTATACAAGGGCGTCATCCTCCTCATCCACCTCTTCGTCCCCATAGAGACCCGTGCAGTGCAGCTAAAAGTAGCTCAAAATACTGGAAACCCCAGCTTTGAAAACCTTGGACCCTGTCTTGGCTCGTTGTTGTAGAGAGGATATCAAGTTTTCTAACTTGTGAGGGGTTAGAAAACTGTGAATGTCAATGCACTTCTTTAGAAGGGTTCCAGATAATGTACCTCCATACGTCGATAATTCATGTGGATTGAGTGAAAGACAAAAAATTTGTCAACGATAGCTATGACCGCACAACACTTTGAAAATGTAGAACAAAAGTTTGATGTTATATTGTAGAAGACTGAACTTTCTCTGTTTTGATAAAAATTGTATCAAACATGGACGAGGGATCAGTTGTATCCGCCACAAGGTTCTTTGTTAGTTTAAGCTCTAAACACGCGTACACAATGTATCGTTATAGTTAGCAAAGCGCTCTTTACACCTTCGATACGTAAATGAAGTCGCAATTACCCAATAATTTTAGAGGACGCGGTGTACGTCTAGAATAGGGCTGTCTGAGAGCCTTAATCAGCGTTGCTGTATGTCGAGAGAAATTCTAATTTCTCTCAGCGTAGTGTTCTGAGTGAGAAAAATCAGAGCAGGGAAGGGAATACGGGAAGGCAGAGGAAATTGAGGCGCTTTGACGGTTAATGTTATAAGAGTTATAAGTAAGGCCAACTTGACTGGCGGTAATAAGAAGAACAGTGAAACGTGCATAGTTAGGATTCATTGTTGACTGAGGAAGCATGAGTTGTGCTACTTCTAATGAAAAAGGAGGCGGCGATATAATTTTTTTTCAGTAAAAACCAGTAAGCCTTGCGGTCGTATTGATACAAAGATTAGATGGAATTCTCTCGTATGTAGTTTAAATGAGAAATGGCGTAATACGCAAGTTCGCATAACAAATGTCTTCGACGAGAGAAACGAGAAATGAAGCTTTTTCACCTGTAATGGTGTTTGATGATTTTAATTCGTTTTTTTTTTGTCACGAATCTTCTATCGACACCCACATTGACACAAATCAGTTGATTTTACTATCACAAGCAAGAACACAGAAGACAAAGAAAAGTGTAGCGGACGGCCATTTAACATCCTCAAAAGAAGTTGAAAAAATGGGGCATGTCATGGACATTTGCGAGACTGACTCAGTAAAAAAAATTGCATGTTGATCAAAATGTATTTTGATTTGTACAGAAAAGGAAAATGTTTTGCTGGAAGGAAACGAGTTGAAAGATTTAGAAGCGAAGTGATTAAGGTGGGGACAAATTTGGTTTACTAAAGGGGCGAATTCGCAAAGGTGGCACGGGGGCGAACCTGCAGTGGGGAGAATCCTCCAGATACCCCTTCTACCCGGTGGTCTTGGAGATCCTCAGCAAATAAAAACCGTTGCGATGAAAAGATCACTATTTCGGCAGCAGTGGCGATCATGTGGAAACCAGGTTTAACCAAAAATAGCGTTAGAAATATCCTGAAAAGCATAAAAAGTTTGTCAAATCGTCTTATGTATCCCAGAAACTCCCTAGCATGTGGAAACCAAATCAATCATTACGATCGCTGGCCGCGTTTTTCGACATTTTCGGCAATCAACGCAACTGGGAGGAATCTAGGCTTAACTCCGAAAACCCTAAGAGTGAATAACATCTAATTTCTCCTAACAATATCACCCTTGAATTAAATATCGAGATCACGAGAATGAAGGAAATAATTGCTAAGCTCCTGACTGTTCAAAAAAAATTTGTCCTTTTCATTCTCGTAAGGAATGGTAAGAGAACAGCATGGAGAAAGTGCATGCTGATGTTAGGGTGTAAAGGGTTACATGAAACGGAGCCAAATTTTTAAAGAGCCAAAGCTGACGTAGAGTAGGATTTATTTCGTGGAAAGCGCTATTGCGCTGACTAACGGGGGAAGTTGTTCCGCTGCCTAGAAGGGGGAGATACTTTAGTTCCCGCAACCGTGAGTAAGAATTTCTGTTCCACGCGTTTTTTTCTGTTCTTTTAATCCCTACATTATCATGTTCTAGTAAGTCTTGAGACAGAGGTCAAGTCTTTCAGAATTATTTGTCACTTCCGGGATATGTATTCCACCTAAAAATAAAATTCGTCCTCTTTTCTCGCAGTGAAACTTCAGTACAAAAAAGAAATTCTCTAGGACACGCGAAGTTGCTGGAGTATGATGCTTCCATCATCACAATTTTATTTCAAGCGCTCAGAGCCATAGAAATGCATCGAGTGAACGTTTTATCGGTACAAAATACTACTATATACAAATCATCTATTTAAGTTCATAAAAATAGCAGTATGTGTAACATACAACTTGCAATTCTTAAAACATCGGGTTGTTACAAGATCAGTCCAACAGGCGACGTTGCGATGAACCACCGTCAAAGAAATTCATCCCGTCGCTGGTCAAAATGTTATCCAAGATAGTGTCAAATGCGTGTTCCTCTCCTTTGTAGCGAACTAGGAATGTTTTACTACTAACGAAAACTCCTGCTGTTCAAGATAAGTAACGAGAATTTGCCGTTACCAACTAAACATTGCTTCAACCGCTATGGTGGCTCCACAGTTTCTCTAGAAGCTAATTTCTTCATTATTTCAAGCTCTTAGTATTTTTATTATTTTGTCCCTTTTCTTTATGAACTGCACTGATTAGGTAGAAATGAGGGGTGTTTCATTAAGAGGCATCCACCCTTCTATGATACCTGCCTTAGCGCGCCTTCCAAATCTGCTATTTAGTCTGTCTACTCATCCTTCTCCTTCTTAGCTCAGAAATTATCACGGAGACTCCTCCCAGTTAAATAATATATTCTTGAAGAATTTACGTAATCTCCTATCGTGATTAATCTCTTAAATCCCATGGCCTGCACGAGATTTTCTAGTTTATCAAACGTACGAGGAGATTATAAACTATTTAACTCCCTCAAGTATCTATTCTTAAATTAATAATGTGAGTCCAATTTTTTTTTCCTGCGGTGAAAGTAAACTTTTCTCGATTTACAAAGTTTCTTTTAAGCTTTTTATTTCGAGTCTTTCAGAGTATGAAATATGTGAGCGAAAAAAAAAACACCACTGAAGAACGAGGGTAAGACCTGTGATACGCCAGTGTGACGCACGAGGACCTCTTTTTTACAAATGTCCGGTTATAGAGAGCAAACACGGTAAAAGTCGTCTACAAGAGTGATCAACTTTGGTGTTTTTCTTTTGCATACTGTTTTTTCCTTCCGCTTGGTTTGTTCCAGTTTGAAGCATTTTTTGTGAGATCTTTAAGATCAGCAACTGAACGTGACTTGAGAAATGTTCTCTGCTAAATTATTATTTTCTTCCCCGTTCCGTCATACGTCGACGTGGTCAGTTGTTCGTGAATATCGATAGGGATACATACTATTGTTTTTCATAGACTGTGACGGGCTCATACTAGAACTCGACCCAGCTGAATATCTGTTGATCATCCTTATCGACTCTCTAACGTCTCTAAGCTCGGTCTTCATTTTCCGATAAATTTGATCGAGTGAATTCTCAAGCGATTCTACTTTTCCTTGTAGAGCGTCTGCAGGCAAATCTCCTCTGTCAATTGGATCACTTTCTAACCGTGACCGACAAGTAGGGTGCGTGACCCGACCATTTTCAGTAAGCTCGTTCAGTTTTGCATGTGACGTCTGATTGTCATGACCGTATGTTAATGAGAGGTGTTGGAGATGTCCCGGATGGGTGTGGCTCGTGTCAGAGTATGTGCGTCTTGACGTGGCTGGGGATTCTTTAGTTTGCCCAGTGTTTGAAGGCCGCCACGAGTCTACAAATACTGCCTGTATTTTTCTGTTTTTGTCCCGTAGGGTTGGCTGATCGGATTGTTCTCCCTGCAAATCGCAAAAACAAAGGTTATCAGAAAACACTACATCCTCATGTAGTAAGTATTTCTTATTCCTGGTCATCACGTTTTTGCCAATAATAAAATGCGCGTGTATATAAATGCAGGTTTAGCCTTTTGTGTCCTAAAAGTTTGTTAACTTACTTCTAAGATAGTCGGCGGAGATCCAATGCTTTTCAATGAGTTTCTGCTGGTGCGCCGTCCGACATTTTGCTTCTGGAGAAAATTTTCAACGTTCCCGATACTTCTTGACACGTCAGTCAGCAACATGGCAATGTCGTCAGCCAAGAAGAACTTCTTCCAGTAATCATCTGTTAATAGTTTGACAGAAAAAGTATAGAGTGATTATTGGACTCCTAAAAGTCATGCGTGTAACAAGAAGGAAACTGCTACTTGGCCAGGATTCTATTGGCGTTCATTCCAGCCAGCAAACACCCCTTTAAGCAGAAGTTACTGAGTCACGGTACCCGCCTCATATGAACCCTAAATTTATAATATTCGAGGATAGAGAACCTTTTATGGACCTGAGACTTCATCCTGACGAGATGTATTCTTGATCACACTTTAAACTCCCTTCAAGAGAGGATAACTCATGCCCCTTGGCTAGCCCTAAGTATTTTTTATTATGTTTCTCTTCGGTGGGGTACACTATTAAGAGTATGAGGTTTATAAATTGGCGATGAAAAAAAAAAAGGGTTCACCAATAATTAATGGAAATATCCTGATAGCATAATCCTGCGTCATGTTCAAACCCCCCCCCCCTCCCCCCACCACCAGGAATCGAATTCTCTGTGATAATGGAAACACCTCTTGTGCTCAGTGGGTCAACAGCGAAAATGTGCCATGTGTAGTATGTTCTCTTTGCTTATTCTGTCATCACACCAACTGCAGCGGACCTAGAAGCAGTTAAACTGTTAGTTAACCGCATGTCTCTTTCTGTCCTAGAGACGGCAGACATGTTTCTGTTTGAATTCTCTTGAGGACATAGTGATGTGAGACTTATCCACAATCTGTATAGCGTATGATTTGAAACTTAACTTTAGTCTACGTTTGGCAAGTGAAGTCCCTTCCCTCCCCTCTCCCCTTAGCTATCATACATACCTCGTGACCAGCTTTTCCTTGCGATCCTCCACCGCCGCACGCTTTCCGCTAGTTTGTGTTGAAACATTCTGAGTTTTTCAGATTTGAACCAGTCTCCCATCACGAGGGGTTCTGTATTCTCCTGTATAAAGCGATGTAGTCTCCATGTGTTCTGGATGCATGTGGCTGCAAGATTCTTTTTTCCCGAATGATGATCTATGAAAAAGATAAATGCTCATAATAAACGATGCGTGGAGAAGACAGAGTTTGAGATCCACCTTCAGCGATGAACTAAGGGCCTCATAATCTGTTTCACTTTTGCGTGACTTCGCCCCGATATTTTTAGCCTTGGGTGACGAAAAAGCGCTGCCTTAATCAACACGTTGAACTCTAAATTATTACGGTGCGATGGTCTGCTTACTCTGACAGAGGAAGATTTCCAATAAATTGCTTACACTAATACAAAGTTCAACCGTTTTAGTAAGATAGAGTTAGCTCGATTCGGATCCGGTTTCTCTCTAATCTCAAAACTGAACAAAAGTGACATATTGAACAGGTACAATGATACTGCAAAACAAATGGGGGATAAAAATGAGAGTGCATTAATTTACCTGCATTCTCCATGGTCGCTAGTATTCTTTTCTCCTGTTGTTTAAGTTGAAGTGATTCGTGTACGACACTTATGAATAACGCCATGAGGAATATTCCCAACACTGACGCAAAACCAACAAACGCGCGGGCTAAGATAGCTTTGGGAACCACATCACCAAACCCAAGCGTTGTCATGGTGACCACAAGCATCCAGACAGTGTCCTGGCCAAATATTTTAAAAGAGGTTAAAACATAATGAAGAACATGCAATACAATTCGAGAATTTGTTTGATACCAAGATTAAACCTGAAATTAAAAAAGGAAAAAAATACAATATTCTAGATTATCGCTAAGACTTTCCAATTGTCCTTTAACATGCGTTAAAGCGTTCGTTTTGCCTGAATTTTCTTTGCCCCCCGGTCCCCCCTCCCCCATCAACCAACTCTGATAATGACTTCCTCTAAGTTAATTGAAGCATCAGCATCTGCGTCCCAGAAGATTCCTATTAAATCATACAGAGTTTTTGTGGTAAGAAAGGCAAAGATAGCGTCAGGAATCAATGGGGGAGGGGGAATGGGGAGGAAACAGTGTAGCAAAATAAGCTAGGTGCAGCTAGACAATGAACTCACAAATATTACAGATCAAACTTAGATTCGCTTATTCCCGGAATCTTACTCAACTGAACGGTTAACCAGTGTAGCTAAGAATATTTTTTTCATATTTATGCTGAGAAGTAAATATTTGTGACTGCATAGCAAAAATATCCCCTCGAAATAAGGGTTGATTCTTTGTATATTATAGAAATTCCCCTTCCACAGGTGTACGGATGAAACTATTCTATTTTTTATCAACTGTAGATCCGATAAATTTGAAGGAATTGTTTTCATATGTTGTGAGTTTTGTTTTGTTTTGTTTTTAATAGATCTTAATTAAGGAAGAAATGTAGATCAGTTTTATTGAAGACCTACTGTTGTGTTTCTGATTCGTGTTATTTTAAATATTACAGGCGCCGCTCAAGATTGTCGAATCATGTGTTAACAACTGCACCAGGTGTGTGTGATAATGTGATGCACTGGATTGTTTCAAGGTTACTAATAAGACTAACTTAATACGATAAATAAGCTCGAATTAGTTTCAAACGCCTGATGTTTTTGTTTTCAAGGTCGTTTCGATCGATTTCTGCCCAGGGGCAGAGCCTTAGTCCTAAAAGAAGAGATAAAACCAACGTTCACTTAACATTGTATGAATTTTGGAATTTTTTTCTGCCTTGTATCCTTGGTTTCAGACGACGATTGCATATCTTGATTATATTTAGACTGAAAACATAATACGTCGTCCTATGGAGAAAGAACCGTGTTTCTGCAGTCATCATTAATCTAGACAAAGAAAGTTCCAACATTGCCGTTAAACAAATTGGTGTTATTCTATTCAGCAACTCAAAAAAAGTGTTATTGGTGTTATTTCAATTTGGCCTCTAATAGTGTTCTGATCAAAAGGGGGCCACCCTCATTAGTTGAAATTAGTTTCATTAGATGCCAAGTCACGTTTGTTTTGAAACTAGTTAGCGGCATGGTTATCCGAACTTGTTTTTTTATTACTAAGACTCGTCTAGAAATGTCAAGAATTAAAAAAGGTTATGAGTTCCGTGCACCGAATATTTGAGCGAATAATTTGCATGTGAGTTAGCGAAAATAACAGGGAGGTGTGGTATCAATTGGAGGTAGATTCCCTGCTGTTCCATGATATCGTAGAAGGATATTGTTAACTACCAATCCTACTACTTTTTCTCGATTGTGTAATTATGAAAGTGTTCAGGAGTCAAATAAATTATTCTAATGTCAGCTTGAAAGTTTTATGAAAGTTTTGGAGCTTCCTTAGCGAGTGTTTCTTTTTTATTTCTTTTTTTTTCTTTTTTTTCCTCATTTTTTTTTTTGGAGGGGGAAGGGGAGGGGATTTCGTGCGTAGAACCTTTTCTAGCGAGTGTTTTTATATTTTAATTTGTCTTCTCTTACTTACCTATTACTCCCCCTTTCTGAAAATTGAGAGATCTTTAACACTTTACAGAGCCACATATGCATGCATATTTGCAAACCCAGCAAGCAAATTAGTCCGTAGAGTTACTTGTGAACGGGCTGCTTTATCGCTTTACTTCCTACAGCGTTCTATTGTTTTACACAAAAAGTCATCCAAACAATGTAAGCTTTTAAAGCAAGCTCAGTCATTGTTCCCGTAAAGCTTAACAGCTTTTCATGCTTGACCACCAACCTGTGTACTCCAATTAAGTTCCTTTGCAGGCTTACACGACCAATTATCGATTTCTAGTTGCAGAACCAAACGCACAAAAAGAGTATATTCGACCATTATTGCGAGCTTATTTTCACCGAGTTTTGCACACTTTTAACGCTGTGTGCAAAGCCAACAATCGTTATTTTTTGTCACTCTTTGGCACGAACTACGACTTGAATAAACATCAGGTGATGACGAGATTTTGGTGTGGTTCATGCGCGCCGAAACGGAAACTCTCTCAATACTTAGTTTTAGGAACGGGTTGATAGCTGTACATACTTGGTAGCCTTTTAAGTGCAAAGTAAGCATTTTCAGTTCTCTATGGACAGTTACTAAATGTTGTTTTCCTGAATTCACATATAACACGTGAACATTACAGAGTCGCACATGTTTGTCTTCGAAGGAGAGGGAAACTAGCGTTCCCCAAATTCTTTGAAGCTTCCGTGCGTCCTGTGACGAAGTCTAAGCTTTCGATGGGATGTCACAATTGAATCGTCGCTTACTTCTTCTTTAGAAGTTAAATCATCACTATTTAAGTTGTTTTTTAACAGTGGTTATCGCCGCTTTATTTTCAAATATACAACAGCGTGTTCGACATCGTTTCGGCGCGTGATTTTCTTTTTCTTAATATGCTTTGACAAACAGAAGTAAGAAATAAACACCATTTTGTTGTTTGTGATATTTGGAGGCGAGAGGTCGCCGCGAGACGTAAAAGATAGCGCTGAATAGAGTGTTAACAGCAGATAAGAGCTGAACGAACAGCAGATCAAAAAATGAATTTATTTTCTCTTGTTGGCGAAGTGTGGGGTCGTTTAATTTGCTGTCGGTGCTTTGTGTAAGAAAAGAGTAACTCGTACTAGCACAAAAACAACTTATTAGAATTACAATAGAGGTTGGCTTGATGAAGAGCTATTCAATTTTTAATCACTCCAGCCCCAGCTGTGGTAGATGTGCATCAAGATTAACAGATAAAACATTTTACACCATAAACATACACGTAATTTTTGAACGTGCGAGATTATAGAAGAATATTAAGTAACGAATTTACAGTAGACAGAGGAAAAGCTCTAAAATTTCAAACTAGTTCGCTCATCTTGAAAGGGGTCAATCGCAATAAAAGACAAATTACATTTTTGAATATGACAGAGTGAAAGGATTGAAATTGAAACCATTATTTTTTAACCAAAACAAACGTTTGTCTAGTAAAGTAATACACTGGCTTTGAGCACAATAACGCCGACAGTTTGTAAACCATTGGCACCGGAATTCATATCCGAAAAGTAAACAAATTTCGACAAATTACTCATTGAAAAACCTGCTTTTGGTTCGTCAGAGCAAGAAAGCGCTCAGGATGGCTCAAATGGCCATCTAAGTAAACATACTGGTTTGTATTTGGACGACCTTACGATGTTTTTAGCTTGGGTAAAAAAATTACATCTTGGCAAAATTGTAGAAAAAAGTTTTCATACTTACCAAATAAGTATTGTGAGCCCTGTCGATAACGTAGACACAATAGCCACCCAAGAAAATGTTGAGCGAGTAAAATGTAAATATCAGTTGGAAAGGAAACTTCAAAAAGTAGGCTTTTATTAGGAAAATGGACGAGATCTCCGTTTGTGTCACAGATGCGAACAATGCTGTGGCACGATTGTCTACAAACATGTTGTGTTCTTTCACGTACTTTGCCATCAGATATAATCTTAGGAAAACCAAAAGCTGAAGTTCATAAGGCATGCCATAGTGGTCTAACAGAGGCGGAACATGAAACAGACAGAGAACCACTTCTACCAAACAGGTGGGAAACAGCGAAGTCATAACAAATCTCTCTGACTCGTGGTAAATGTTCCTTACGATTAAGTAGCTGAGTTCGTTTACATTCATACGATAAATTGTGAAGGAGGTCAGCAGCGATAAAACAGAGAGAACGGACTTCACTACTAAAGCTGCAAGTCTGTTCGGATTATCAAGAGCAGTACGCAAATCTCCTGGTGATAGCTCTTCATCGGAGACTCTACCTCGCGTGGTGAGTTCAATATCCACCAGTGCTAAGACAGCCGATACAAGTCCCATGACACACGCAACACTTGACAACATCTTAATCCTCCGCTTGTAAAATTTCTTAGCTGCGTCAAAATCTCTAAAAGATAGCAATGCCTGATCAGGAGCCTCGAGCCTTGCAGATATTTTGCGGGTAATCACCTTCTTCCGAGTCCTACACTTTTCCGTAGGTTTTATAGAAGAATTGTCCGGCTCTACATTGACACAGTTCACTCGCCGATGACTTTCCATGTCCGTAATGATGTTGATGTTCCTTAAATGTATCTTATCCCTCGCAGTATGTGTTTGTTCTGCGGAGAAATCCATTAAGAATTGGTTAAATTCTTGTTGTAATACCTAAAGCTCAGAGGTCGGTATCGGACACATGAACCAAAACAAGGAATTATTCTAATGCCCGTAACTAAGCCAGCGGTAATTTACGCGACCTCACGAACAATAATTAACGCAGCACGTAGCGTGTATTTGTAGACACTAACCAATAATGTTCGGTTTGCCGCTATCAAATAGATAAAAAGTACAATCATATTAGAATGAGTTAAACCCTACAAGGGATCTACAGTTGGTGGAAACATATGCTCTTAAGACTCACTGATGATAATATTACGACGATAAATTTTCATTTCAAAAATTGTTTCCTTGTTATGGGATTTGTGGCAACACTTAAGTGAAAGATGGACAAGATAAAAACAATGTTTTCAAATCGCAAACAAGCTCAACGGAAAAACCAAATAATTATGAAGCTATGTTTATTTTATGTTTTATATGCATGTCGGTTCTCTTATTTACCGCAATTACGGTACACTTGACAACGACGTCAATAACTTCCACAGAGAGTTGACAAAAGGCACTAAATTTTTATTAACTACAGCGTAGTACTGTGTGAAGGATCTATTGTTTCTCATTTGAATTCATTACCGGAATATGTGGAAAAAAAATATGAGAAGAGTGAATCAAACGCTGTTTTGAAGTTTCCAGTCGCGCCGTTTCTTTATCTTCCATGTTATCGCCAAGAATGCACGCAGGAGTCGCACAACAAACAATTAAGTTCACCAGGCTGTTAGAATGGTAAATATAGTCATGCACATATGCCTTTTGGGCATAAAACTGAAATGATAAGAATCTTTTTGCAATGTATGAGTTTTTCTATATTTTCATATCATGTGCTTTAATGACAATATTTCAAAATAATAATAATATTAATAATAATAATAAAATTCCTTAAAAAAAATTAGTGGCTTATGAAAGAAACTGTGGCATTCAGTAGTTTACTGCATTTGAAAAGATGCAGGCCCGATGTTTAATGGAACATATAAACTTAAATAAACTGAAATACTCTCTGCAGGCCTATGTGGCCAGCAACGCGTTCTCTCAAGTAACACGGGGAAACTGTCACAGTTTTAGTTTGTCACAAAGAAAGAAAGATTCCTCCGTAGCAGGCGTAGTATAATCGGTTACAAATCACAGTCGATCGCAGGTTATCAGTTTCGAAGATATAAAGAAAAAACAAATAATCTTCTCTAACTGATCGTTGCTTCGGCTGTATTCAAAGCAGAGACAAGCGTGTGTTTCTTGTAAATTATTCATATATCGTTCGCCAATGCTATCACTGTAATAAGTGTTTCCGATGGTTGCTAAAATAAAAATTCAAATATAATAACAACATTAATGATGTAAAATTTGGTCGATTGACGGAATCGCGTGCTAGATCCATGCAAAAAAAAAAAAAGTCTCCTTGCCAAATGAACAGGAATAGATAGTTCCCTTATTCAAACTTGTTTGAAAGGTGTCGCATCCAAGAAAAAGGGCGGGTACTTTGTCCACTCCATATCATTTAAACTCGTTGCAAGATTAACAGTGGGAAGAAATATCCCTCGTTCATATCTCTCAGTTTTATTCACCTTTGAGCTTTTGTCCCTGGCTTCGTAGATATTTGTTTCGAAAGGAATAACTGGTGTATGGGTAGATGACAAATTGAATAACTAAAGTTCATTTTCGATGTAAACAGCTGGTTTACGTTTAGCGAAATGTATTAATTTTTTGTTTTCGCTTCAAACTCGGAAAGACAATTATGTCTTTGAAAGACACCGTCATAAGCTACAGTAAGAAGCTGTTATTTGTTTATGCTAATCATTTGGTGACAAAAGCTATGTTTGCCGCGGCGAATGAAATGGTTTTTTTTTTAAATTTTTGTTGACACTATCGTGGAGACTGAAGAAACCGAACGCGATGAAATCGACAAGAATGAAATGTACACCAACTAAATATTTCCAAATATTTCCATATTCAGCGGGAAAAAAAGATAAGGGGAAAAAATTTAAAAGATTTCAAGAAGCAACGATGACTATTTCCATTTGGGTTCATTCAACGACGCTTAATTAAAAAGGCGTACTTCATTTTCTTAACTGTTATTTTTCGTTGTTTTATGATGAAAGAAATTAGAGCGCTGACACGTCCGGTGGGGTATTAATTTAGGGAGTAAAACAACTGCATTACTTACTGTACACACTCGTTAGTAGACTGTACGATTTGTTCATTTGTACCAAGTCCCGTTAGGCATCATCATACATTTCATATATATTTCTTCACACTTTCTCTGCTCCGTCGAGAAATTCATTTCAAAGGAAAAATTATTGAACTGAAAAGCCTTTGGATAACAACTTTTCCTTAATTGGACGTTCACTCATGGTAATACCCAAGCAAATTTATTAAAGTGATAGTGGAAGCTAGAGGAATATGAACAAATCAGCTAGAAGCCAGATCAAGCACATCATGAAATATATCATCATTTGAGGAAAGTTAACTTGGCCGGGAACACTTAGGGACTGCCGGCCCCCTAATCTTATGCCGATAGAAATAAAATAGAACAATGAATGCTGTTAATATATACCATCATGATCTAGGAGCTTTTTAGTAAGCTGAGAAGGAAAACACCTTTAACCTCAAGTTATTAAGAATGCATATCAAGCCGTGCTTTACACCTTTGCACGTGTCCCTGCTTTGTCTTTGCGAATGTTCAGAAACCGAACGACATCCTGTAATCATCTTAGTCTTCTATGCGCTCTCTTATTTTTATTTTTCACCAAAATACCCCAGTTATTCTAACCCCAATGACAATTCCGTTAATTATCTCTTAAAGTGATGCATTTGGGCCTTAAAGTGGATTTTCAGAAAGGACTTTCTATCAATCTGGAACCTGAGGACAATGGAATAATACCTTTCTTATCTCCGACAGCTCACCTTGTCCCTTATCGATACTGTGGCAGACCCTTTATGTCAGTCAACCTTTCTGTTGGAAAACTTTAAGAGAGCGATTACTCGCAAGCTCGTTCGTTCTCGCTGCTTGTAGGTGGTATGCGGCGGTCATCAAAAGCAAGTACAACCCAGTCTGGCGGCCGAGTGCGTTAACGGTCTCAAAACAGTCTCTCGCTTGATAAAAAATTTACAACTTTTTCCATCATTCTTAAAACGTCAGCATTGTTTCACCTTAATTGGTTGGATTCATAAGAGGGTATTGCGCAAAAATTTGAGCTTCTGCGATTGTTTTCTTTTGTCTGGTTGTTCTGATGGTCTTGCACTCAATTCTGTGTTCTCAGGTCTGTCCTTTCGTTTACATAGCATTTCACCAATCTGAGAATAACTGGCTTTCTCTGACATTGACACCTCTAACTAAGTTCTGATAGCTTCCTTCCGCTGTAGATGATATTAGGCTACTTATACCTAATTTTCCGAAAGAAGAATTCACCTATCTACCTCGTAATTAATTTCTGTATGATGTACGTAAAGAGTCTTTTTGTTTTTTATTTTTCTGGCTGCTGTGTTGCTAGATGAAGCAGTTCTTACAAGCGAGCCCTTACGCAGGTTAGTAATTGTGAATACGGACTTCCTTTCCCATATCGTATGCAGCCGGCTTTAGTCTGAAATATAAATACCTTTTGTTACTGAGTACTGACAACAATAACCTGGGTCAGCATGATGCGTGAATAGTCGTAGACGTGTTTTAAGTGAGAAAGAGAAGGCTGTATTCAAAATCATTAAATCATTGTTGGTTTTTTTGGTCGAAAACAGAACAATTCCGCAGCACTGCTAGTTGCATCAATTCTGAGTATTCGCAACTTCCTTTACGCAAAGTGAAAGGGTATTTTAAATATTGATTGAAAATTTCGGCCTCACCTGAAACGGAAGTCACTAAATTATCTCCATCAATGTGATAAGCAGTTCTTTCGCTGTGGGATATGATCACAAAACTGTTGAATGTTAGATACATATAGGATTTCTTGCAAATTGATGTGTCCTTTGATTTTAGTTGCTCTCCCTAAATTAATTACTGTCGCGTTGTGATGTCGAGGCAACCATCATCGCTGTAACTATTTTTAAGAAATGCCACAGAGTAAGTGACTCGTTTGTAATTTCGCTATGTATCAGTTTGCCTTTTATGTAAACAGCTTGGCATAGGCATCAGTGACACCCTTTTAGTTTCTGTCACTTCTCTGTAATTAAAGAGGCAAAGTTTGCATTTGGACGAAATTACAACTGTTTTACTTCACGGCCATTTTGACTAAGGCAGAACAAAGATTGCATTATAGAAAGTGTTTGACTCAAAAATATCGCATCAAAAAAATTTAAATTTTTAGTAGAAAACGCCGCACTTATTGAGAAAAAAATTGTGAAGAATAGCCGAATAATGGTAGAAATGTCTGATAGGCGAACCAATTAAAGCGAAGGATTTCGTTAAAACTGCACATCAACCACCCAGTTTTGCCTTGTTTTTCGTGGGCAACTGCTGGCGGGGTTACTCGAACATCCCCCTCTTCGTCCTAAAAACGTTCGATTTTGTATACCATTTCCTTTGCCCCAAAGCTAATGTTTATGAGAAGACTTCTTTTTACAGCAACTATTCAACAACTTCACAGATTTAGATTGCTATCTGCAGCCTAGATTTCAAGAATCTCCGTGGTAAGTTACAACAACGTTTTCCGATTCAAATCGCTGAATGGATCATCGAAAGATGAGCAGAGCCGGTGCTTTCAATGATAATAGCAAACTTTTGATTAAATGTTCCTTCTCTTCATGTGTAGTCAAAAGAAAGTGTTTTAAAAAAAGCGAATCCTACCATGTAATTACCTGCCATTAACTGCCTTCACGTGAACAAAACTGACCAGACAAACCTCAGGATACGAACAAAGAGCTCTAGAAAAAGTTGCTTATAATCAGGGAAGAAAAGATGGAGAACATTTAATGATTATGGGAATCGCAGGATTAGCTACCGTAGTCGCTGTTTCACTTCTTCGGAAATTTTTACGCAGGACGTAGACAATTACAGTCAAATGTCCACTAACGACCACCTTAAACTCTCTACAACAGCCCCTTCCTAGCAACGGCCACTTTGTGATACCCCGGCAGACAGACCTCACATTTGTCCTCTCCCCAGTAACCACCTCCACTGAACGATGAAAGCTAAAAAATAATCTAGACACCACCCAAGCCCCATGGAGACTGATAACTCGTCCGTAATAAGAGTCTGCAATGACAATTTTTGCTAACTACCCTCGATAGGTTTATTTTGCCAATCAAAAAGTTGTGCAGCTGTTGTACTCGCTTTCTTCAACTTATCTGTTAACATTTTATTCGGTGAATGAAGTTTTAATATTGCTATTTCTGCTTTGACCGTCTCTCATATCTATCTCCTACAGAAATAAAAGTGTCATACTAGACTCCAACCTCCCAACGACGACCAATGCCACCAAGATGGCTGTCGTGGAGAGGTTCGACTGTGTGTTACAGTTAAGGGAAGAGAAATCGTTTTAGACATAAGATTTTAATTTATTTTAAAATAATAATTATAATAATAACATACGTGCTCATCAACTCGCTGGACCACAAGTTGGCAAACAACTGCCACAATGGGTTGGCAAAGGATTTCGTGTTGAAAAACTTTTGCATGTTTCTTTACCTATTCTACTGACTTGTTTGTTACACGAGAAAAGGTAACAAAATCCATGATTTGTCAAATATGAACCATGCGTGTTTGTGCTTGCTAAGAAGCATTTCAAATGTACCGTAAAAACAAATTTACTTGGCCCAAATTCATTGTCAGTTTTCATAAATGCCTGCGGCTACAACAAGTTGTGAGACATTTTTGCTGCTTTTTCCACAGTTTTTTACCATTCAGTGTTTCATGTCGCGATAATTTGTTGGTTAAGCAACGTTATTTTAAAAATTTCAATTTTTTTTTTCACATAGAGTTAGCTGGTGAGGCTGAGAATCAATGAAACGATTAATTCAAGTGAAATATAACACACGGGTAAAAAATTCCAATAAGCAGGAGGCAAACCAAGTTGAACTCCACTGGCTATTTATGAGCATAAAGGAATGTTAGAGGACACTAGTGCGGTAGTTGTGTCATGAACTGATCGCAAGTAATTGCTGTAACCGCAGAATGGTACGGTGTAAATCTGCCCTAAATGTCCTTTTACTTTCCAAGAGATACGAATTTAAATGAGCTGTTTTCAATTGCGTTTCTCCTCCACATGCATGACCCTCAAAACAAGCTTTGGGTAAATTATCTAGTTAGCATAAGGTTGTCTTTAGATTTGGTCATCATACCTTTGTTTGTAGGAGCGTGCAAACATGAATAGTAATCTCTAGGTCTTTAAAAAAGATGTCAAAATCTTGTAAAAATTATCTACATCATAACAACTGAGATATGCGCGTGTACCTCTCAATTTTCTGAGTTCAACGTTAGTTATACTGTCATTGTTTGTGTTGACTTTGACAATAAGTCTAGGTAATAACGTGATTTTGAGCGCAATTTGGTGTTTAAAAACACGAGTAAATTTTCAAAACAATAGAATTGCACGAGTCTGTAGGGCAAGTGAAATTTGAAGTCTTTGAAAATTTTACAAGTGTTTACTGACACCACATTGCAAGAGAAATCATGTAATTACTTGTTTGTAATGTACGTGAAAAAAACATCACAGAAAGGCGAAACAGACAAAAATTTTGAAGGAGCGCGCGCGCTATTTGTAATTTGCACTCGTGTTACATGTGAATGCACTCGTTTTCAGCCAATCAGAAGCGCGTAATTTTCATGTACATTATTATAAGGGAAAGTAAATCATATCCATGGAATTGTGAGAATTGTGGGAATTACCAGTAACCGATGAAAGGAAAAAAAAGCTATTGATGGTTAAGGAGATATACAAAAGAAGGAGGACTAGTCCTATTGTGGACTCGTAAAACAAGATTTTATGTTGCTTCACTAGATAGCGGACTGGCTTTGCATTTTCTGGTCTGAGCTTGTGCCAAAGCGAAAAAATTATATACATATATACAAAAATATAAAAGGTATGAAAATATCATTCACTAAAATGTCGATGCAACAATAACTGAAGAACAATTCTGTTGTTCAGCTAACAGTAAGATGAGCTATTTCTCTGCTATTTAGACGGGTTTAGTCGTTTGATTGTATTGTAAGGCCACTTGTTTGTTTTAAGTCATGCTGTTTGAGTTATTGCTACTTCAACTCGTGCCAAAAATAAAGCATATCAGTTGAATATGTAAACGGTCGTCTATTTAGATGAGCGCTTTGAACATTTGAATCCTACATTTTTGTTTAGTGTTTACTTTTTGTATTTCCTCTCCTTAGTTGCGACTCTAACTGAAGCTTTGCGATAGCCATTTATAAATAAGTTTGGACGAACAAAGCGCTAAGACAAAACTAATTAGCATTATAGTGAAGCACACTAGTGATTACAACTCCGCTTAATCCATCCAACAGGTATTACTTACCCCTACGAACATTGTCCACTTTAACTGAGTTATAAAGCAATGTTGGATGGGTCCTCTTTGCATTGTCACTCAGGAGTATCATTAACTCCCAGGTTAACCCGCAAATTCCTCAATTGAGGAAAACCACCTTTCTTACCTGTTATGACGGTACTGCACTACCTTGACAAGGGCTTTCTACAAGCAGCAGAAATCTTATTCCAGTTTCTGCACGTCTGGGGTTCCCTCCATTAATGTAGCCCGTCAACACAATAACAATGCAATCATTTATCATAAAAAATTTACATTGTTACCTCTTCCGCGAGGAAAACTGCCAACCCTATTTTGCTCGTAAGATAAACAAAAAGGCGTGTATGTTGTGGCAGTTTTCTCGGATCCAAGAGAATGTCATTACATCAGTTATTCAAATATCCTGAATGAAAAGCTATATTCGTTACGTGACTCTTTCACGGCAAACAAAAGCAACGCCGCTTGTTTAGCAGAATAAAATATTATTTAAAGGCATTCAGAGGGTACGTGTCTTGTTGCCAACACAACAGGTAGTAAAGTCCACAAATTGTCACTGTTTGGGATTTCTCCTGATCTCAATAGGCTCATTTGCCTTTCTCAATGACGATTTTCACAGCTCTAATTAGATCTCCCGCCCTAACGAATTGCAACTGGAAAAACTAGTGATAACGAGAATCATGTCTCCTGGCAATTTTTCAAAACTGGTGCGATGACAACGGCGAGAAAACTGAACGTTCATGAAGAACAAGTAAGTGAAAGCTGAATACCAATTACCCATAACTCAAATTTTCTCAGTTAACTTGAAAAGATTCCCATATAATTCAAGTTTTCTGACTATTTCACAGGTTCTGAACATAGTCCTTTCCTCCCCATGGAAAACCTCATGTTTTTTTCCTGCTGCTGCTTGGCGAATATCATACATTCTTTGTAGATAGTATACACGACATCACGTCCACATCGCTGTAGTCTAAACACGAGTGAACCCGGATTTAAGTTATTTTTATTTCCCTCAATCCCTTAATACCCAAGAATCGAGATTATCTACATGTAAATCCAAACTCAGTGACGTTTGCAATCATTGGAAGTTATTTGGCATCTTTTCGTTGCCACTTAGTCTGAGAGAGCCTTGTTTTTGTTTGATTTATCACCATCTAATTTTCAAGTGAACGCCGAAATATAACAACCCTAAAATTTTGCAGTGCTAACGTATGAAGGCATAAATTGTCTTGCAAAACAGGGTTCTTCGTGTCGTACTCAGTAAGGACTTGTCAAACTTGCCCCGGAACAGTGATTTTTTTATGCTGTCCGTTTTAATGCTACTTACCATTTGATGAAAAATATTTTATAAGATATGCTGGACCATTCTTATGGTCAGATCGAGGTTAGCTCAAAGAGATTTGTGTAATAAACTACTGCGAGTGGAAAAATCACCAAAATAAATCTCTGAGCATATTTTACTTTTATGATAACAGTAATCGCGGTGACTACCTAGAAATGAAAAAATTGTCTTGGAAATATTCATTTTGGAAAGCATTTGATGGATTACTTCTGATTTTATCACTTTTTAAAATTCATTTTCTTTCGCTGTAATTTTTAAGGTGAGTCATTTTAAAACGTTTCGCAGTTAACGTCTATATATAGACCTTCCCTCGTTTCGCTAATTAGTGCAATCTAGCTGAGCTTTTGTCTTCATCATATCTTTCAAGTCTTAAGCCAAAACAAGCTTTTATAAAAAGGGGATCTACATGAAAATCTTAGCTAAACAGATCCATCAAACTAAATTTTGTAGGTTCTCATGTGCGGGATTTTTTTTACCATATCTTCTCGAGAGGTTCTTGAAGGTTAGGATTTGAAATCATCAATTTGAATCTATGTATGAATCAAAATTTCGAGCGAAAACTTATCATAGTGTTATGACTAACCTTCAGAGCTTCAACAACTCTTTCAAGTTTTCATGGGCTTCGGTCACGGGAGTCAACTATCTTTTTCTGACTTTCTCTCTTAATAAGTGTGAAATTTGAAACGAAAGTTTTATGGATGAATAGGTATCTCAACACTTTGCTTCAAATCAGATGTAATATGGATTTCATTAACACCACTAACAGGGAAGCTTTTAGTACGAAAACTTGTTTACCTAACAACCTTAGAAGTTTAAAAGAAATATCTGATCTTTAAATTTTCGATTTGAACCTTTCTTTTCAGTGATGTTTCCTTTCTGTTGGGAAAATTTGAGAAAAATATTTCTATTACTGATAAATACTTTTGATCCACTACAAAAAAATCTGTTGGCGTCGTTCTTCAGACAGCGCCGCCGTGATGTTTAACAAATTAAATTTCTTGTATTATATCGTAAAAAATACAGGCTTGTTGGAAGTATCATGCTGCAAAAATGTTCATTTGCCAGTATATTTTTATATTTGCCTATTGACTAGGAGTTTTTGGGCGTTGGAGAAAAGACAATTAAATAAGTTAAGAAGGCAATGCGCAGATTGAACACACAATCTTTATGATAGGGTTTGATGAAACAAGTTTTGTTTCTTACCTGTCATGACTGGTAAGTACCGCACGATGAATTTTAGATTTTTACCACCCGTTCAGTATTATTCTTCCCCCTGCCTCTGGTTTAGCTGACTCTCTTGTGAGTTTCCTTTGTTCATCCAAGACTGAAGCTCGACGAGGGTAACTCAGCACTCGTTTCATGTTCATAACGCACCGTGCAAAGATAGAACGAGAGCATATTCGGTTCTTGAATCAGATGGATCTTATTACACCTTGAAAACAAAAGCAAGTCGCAAAAGCAAGAACAAACCACAGTTTGGATGAAGCCTGGACTAAAAACAGTAAGTAAAAACCGCTTTCAGTTACATCGTCCCTCATACACACGACAGGTACCTGACTGTTCAATATCAAATTTATGCTAAATTGTTATCATCATGCTAAATAATTTGCAAGTTTAGCTATTGTTTCGCTGAGCAGTCAAACTTTATACTGAATGGAGCTATACACTTTACTTTCTTTATGGATCTGTCCAACCACGCTTGTTATTAACACGTTGTTAAAAATTATGCATTTAGTGACAGGTGAAGTGTCAGAAAGTCTTTAAGTTAAGGTTACACTTATTAAACGCAGCTGCCCTTTTATAGTGTAAATTGAAGCACTGGGCCTAAGGGTAACGAGAAGTTTACCATTTCAATCGTTGGCAGTTTTTAGCGTTTTTGTAGAAATTAAGATGCCGTTATCGTAACTAAACGATGTAGCCATAATATGAGACCCCCGACCTCCTCTCGTAAATCCGTAATTGTATAGTGTGTTGTTGCATTGAAAGGAAAACATGCTATTTCATGCATGCGGAAAACCTCGGTAGAAGACAGGACTTTGAGTATCCGTCAATAAACATTCACAGGAAAGTATTTACATTACCATTTGTTCATCTAATAATTCAATAAATGGCGGGTTAAAGTTATGGAATACGTACAAATTAAAAATCTTTTCTTATTTTCTATTTTTCTGTAGTTTTATTTTATTTTTTAACAATTTCAATTTGTTGCACAGAAGTTCTTGTCTACCGAGGTGTATATGGAGAGGTACATAGATGGATTGGCAAATGGAGTTTAAGGTACTTCGGGTAAAATGTTGTTTTTCAAGCTAGCTTTCAAACTTAAAGTTTCTACTTGATATCACATTTCGCCTGGAGGAATTTTTTAACTCAGCCCTGAAGTAAGCCAAGATAATAATGCAAACCAACAAAAGAAGTCCAAAAACATTGAATGCAAAGATATTTAGAGGTCAGTCACAACGGTATTGCGAAAAAAGAAGTTAAGCCAAACATTACATGCTCGTAAGATTTTTTTCATGTAAAGCTCTCGGCGGATTTCGTAGCGGAGGAGATATTTCCATTTCTACGAGCTCTGGAAATCTCAAAGAAGATTGGAACATAAAATATTGCGAATGTTAATATTACGAAAAAGTGATTGAGAGACAGTGAATGGTTGAACGGTACAGTGCGTGAGATGAATTGAACGTAAAGCCAATACGATTCTCAGCAGGACATACTGATCTGTCGATTTTCGATGGAAAGAAGATGATGTAACTGTACTTAAAAATGAGCCGTTTCATAAATTTAAACACCTGACCCTCAAAACAAGTAATCTCTTATAAACCGCTCAAAAAACATCTCAACACTTTTCCTCTATGGATGCATTTTGAATTTTTGTTATTATTCTAAGAGCCTGTGCTTAATATGTTAAAAAGGCGACTGCCAAATCTTAATTGAAATTCAAAACTACCAAAGTGGACGAATTTACCTCAAAGAAAACTGAATTTAGCGTCATGTAGCACTCGAGCGAAAGTCATCAAACTGTGAAACTCACCGCACTTCTGGTTTTTCCTCGTCCTCACTGCATCGTCCCTCGCTTGTGCTTTAATAAAAGCCTTCCGGCAGTAAATATAAAAGAAGGTGTTGAAAATGTTTATTTAGTAGGCAGTAATTGATATCACGAGACACCTCTTTGTTATTTGAGTCGTTGAAAATTTATTTATTCTGTACGATTCCCAGTATGAAACACGACCAAAAGCTGCCACTTTAACGAATATGATCTCAAGTAATTTTCACCGGTTGGGTTCACGCCGTGAAACGTTTCAATTGTGATCAGTTAGGAATCATTCATATTAGCCAGCGGGCAAAAGATTATTCCTTACACAAATTGACTTTGCTATTGGGTCGCGACTCTGTGCCAAGAAATTGATATTGAAATCTTTCATTTTGCTTGACAACCACGCGACCACCTCTTCCCGTTCATTGTGACATAAATGGTGGCCTTTTTCAGGGAGAATCAAGACTTTATCGCAATACTTCAAACGTTGTATTACTGAAAGACTAAGTTTTGAATCCGTTGGAAATCTTTCTTTAAAATGGCCTCAGGCGAGAGGCCAGTGGTTTTCTGTGAAGCATTTCATATAGCGCTCAATTTACAATGGTGATTCATTACAAGCGTTTATTCCTATTCAGAATCGTCAAAAACACTCGCGTTAAATCACATTACTACTCATTTCTCGCAGCCAAAACTTAACCTGATGAGACGCAGAATCATTTAGTTCTTGATTGCGTGTGATCGATGTATTCAATACTTTGGTAACTTCGTGACGCTGTTCAGCCCTATTAATTTGACGCCTTGCATTCGATGTGGATAGATTCACTGATTTTTGCCCAAAAGGAACCTTAAATGCGTGAGAATGTTCACACATCAATAAGACAGTAATACTTCGCCTCCAAAAAACATTTTTGTTCTTAAAAAGATTATTTTCGAATAATAAAGGCTTCTTATTACGCAGGAGCTCTTGAAAAACCTTTGCGAGTCTAACGGTGACAAGCTCTGATGCACGTTTCTGTTCCATTATTGTAATGAATATTACATGTCTCACACGTAAGGCCAAAGCTAATCGTCCCCTCTATCAATATCCAATTTTCACAATAATGCATTTCATTTCTTTTAAAATGACTGGAGACCATAATTCTTAATTTTTCTTTTGCAAAAAAATGTGAATTAAACTAGCACTTTTCATCTCTGTTTGGAGGTTGGTCCAAATTTAACATCCCTTTTATTCCAGTAGTATATTCTTATAATTTACATGTAATTGTTTTACCTCTCCATTACTGATGGTTACTTTAGATCCTCCTTCTTTCTTTTTCTGTTTTGCTTTTAAGAAGAAAGACTGTATTTTCATGATTCTTAAATATCTCTCACTTCATTGTTTCGATGGCTCAGCCTTTACCAATCAATCATCGAAGGCCTCAGTTAAGGTTTGGAGATCCTCAGTTAACAGTTAGGAATTTACTTCTAAAGAAAGATAAAAATGAAGTTGTTGTTGAACTTGTTCATTTAAATGAGCGCAATGAAAGTTGGCCAAGAACCAAACCTTGTGGATCTCTATATGTTAACTTTCAAAGAAAGGCTTTCTTCGACTGGTGGTTTTGAATCGTACAATTTGACAATTATTTCTGAGGTTGCTCTTCGTCAGAGCGAACAAGAAAGGGTCAACGCTCAAACGTCCGCTTTATAACTCTTTACGGTGGCCAATTTACATTATCGACTCAGCTAATTAAAACCAAATTATTTTGTGACACCCCTATAGATGCAGCACCACAGTTTCTTTAGAAACTTACCCCCTTTAATTTTTGAGGTAATTTTTTAAGACCAATCTCGAGCAATACCTCTTATTCCATAATGTTTTAATTTCGCAATTAGTTTGGGATCTGAACTTCCTTAAATGTGCTAGATAAGTCTTAAAAGACCCCTGCTGTTAGCCTATTTTCCTCAATTACATCCCGTAATTGTGGTGTCGAATCCACAGAGGTCCAAATCCTCTCTGTTTTCAATATGGAATACTGTGTTTCAAAATGTACCTTATCAATCGTTTTTATGCATTAATTTTTCTGTTATTTTCAGAATAGCAGTGCAGCAATTGGTTATAGTTTGAGAATGATTTATCATCATTTTTTAATACAGTGATAAGTGAACTATTTAGTCTACCAGGAATAATACCTGTTTAAAATGATTTATTAAAAATCAAAGGGAAGTGGTTTTTTTGATAAGGGAAGCTATTTATTGAATTTGGGCTTCATACCCAGCACATTAACTTTAATTTAATTTCATTAATTCTCGCTCAACTTCCTCTTTGCTTAGAAGGTCAACAGAGAACATTTAGGTTAAGTCTCTTTGAAGAAATACTGGAAATGCGTAATCTTCGATTTTGGAATTTTCGTTTAAAAAAAAGATTTATTTGTGAAGTTATTCAGTAAATTTATGCGTTATCTTTGCAGGAACTGATCTGTCTCCAAGTTGACGCTACAGAAAACACCATGTGTTTTGACTTGAACTTTGTTCTAAACCTGATCAAATATTGTTTCTTTTAATGCTTTTTTCTTTAGTATACATATCAGATGGTTAAGTTTTGCTTCTACATTGTGCCTCTGAGTGATATTCTTGTTGGTGTGGATATATTATAACGAAAGCAGTTGATTCGCACAGTTGTTAGCTCTAGTGAGTTGATTTATCTCATGATGTTGAAGTCTTCGAGTGATATATTTGTTGGTGTGAATATATCATAACGAAAGCGATTGATTCGAACAGTTGCTAGCTCTAGTGTGATTTATCCATGATGTTGCAGTCTTCCAAGAAGTAGAATATTTTGTTTCTCCTTTGATCAAGCAACTTTCCTGACAGTTCTTCCAAATTCTTTTGAAATATGGGTGCTGTGCGGACATAATTTAAAAGTACCACTCTCTTATCGCTGGTTTTCAATTTAGAAGCCATTGTCTCTATATTTACGTTCTCTCTTTCAAGACTGAAATGCAGTATTTGAAAAATCTACGGAGCTAATTTTAAATCGTTGCAATAAGACATCTATACGATGCTTGTTAGGAGTTTTGGCGTTTATTGTCGCTAATATTTTTGCTCGTTGTTTTTATTTTTGATAGCCCTGCGGGCCTCTCAAAATACGGCACAACTCGTAAAAATACTCAACGATACTACACATCAAAACATCAAATAAGATATATGTATCCGGACCGTCTAGCTCACTCTCCATGAAATCGGATAATCGAGGTTCCACTGTACCGATTGGTGCCCGCAGACATCACTAGGGGACACATGCTGTTACGAAAACTTTGCAACTTGTGAAGATACCCCACAAAGTCACCAATATTGACTGTTAATTTCGTATTTAGTTCGCAAAACAACATAAATCTTCTGTTTATTGGCAATAAAATGCCTATGAATTATTCCTTCTGTACATCACACAAACGAAAATAGCAAAGTTTACATATGTCCTATCACTTCACTTTGATAAAATTGTCTTAGGAACTGCGTTGTTTTTTAAGTACATACTTGTCTAAACTGCCTTTCCGTAAAATGGAAACAAAACCTCTGTTGTTGAGAATTAGCTACAAATATCTGTCTTTGTTCGTGACGCGTCAAAATGTGATTTACTGTGGCTGACTTTAGTGTAACAGTAAACACGGAGATTAACTAATCAACACAACATGAAAAAAAATTCCAACCGTCAGCAGCAAACTATTAGAGGAGAAAAAAAACACTTAGTTGTGAATAGTGAGTATCCGCTTGTCATGTAGTCTTACAGTGATGATACCTATTCTGAAGTAGTCTTGTCATGGCTACTTGACGTCACTTCCTGGTATATCAACCCATACTTTGATAAAAACGAGTCATAAATTATATTGCAGATTATTCTTAATGTTAATATTAGTGTCAATGAAATAAACTGATAAAATGCAATGGATACATAACTAAGGAAGTCATCTAACACTTAGTATACACTAACTAAAAACTAATAACTTATTTTGCTTGAAAATGAAAAAAATTTGCACCAAAAAAAAAAAAAAAATCAAAAGTCAATCAAAACTCTCCATACAAAAATTGTGGCAAAAAATAATATCAACTAATGCTAAAATTCATGAGTACTACATAAGAAGTATGCAAATGAAAGTAAACATAACAAGAAAAAGAACTATAACAACATACAAATTTTGTATAATTATTGAGCGATGGTGACTTACTAATCAATTAGTCACCAAGCTTTTCTATGAACTTGAAACAACCAAAAAAATGAAAAGGAAAAGTGATAACCAAACAATGCCTTCATAATCCATACATTACAAGAGTAAGCAAGTTGAATGACAAAGAGGAATATGGTTAGCGTTACTCTATCCCCTCAAAGGCCACCCAACAACAAGGGACAGTGTAGCAGTGTTAGGATTGGTGAAGAATGACTTCGCTTTGGCTGCAGTCTGCTGTGATAACCATCGTCATAACCTAGACCAGCAATTCGAGATGACATGGTTCACAAAGTGCATCACAGAAACATGTGAATCTGCTCTTAAAACAAGCTTCACGCTCTGACAGGGTTTTTTCTTAAAACAAAACAAGTATAACTTATCATGCTTGTCATAAACGCATAAGTTTACATACGTAAAATCTGAGATGTTGACACTAAAGTTTCTGTAGTTTTAATAAAATATCCTTTTCCCCCCCCAACCCCCGTCATTAAGGCTTGGAGCTTGTATGTAGCCTTAAATTCTGTGTGGTTGGGAAGCAGAAATGCTTAAAGAAGACCAAATATCCCCTGAAACAATGTGTTAAAGCAGAAAAGCTTAAATGTTTAAATAAGACCAAATATCCCCCACAACAATGTATGGCCCTTATTGGCCTCTTTAGTTTTTGAACAACAGGGAAACATCAGTTCTTAAAATGTTCACTGTCTTGAGAGGAGGAAGATTTTCCTTAACATTGCCCTGAACCTCTTTTTATCTCAAGTCAATGTTTTCCTTGTATACAATAATTCTTAACTATAGCCTTTTTCATTAAGCCTGATGGTAACATGTACATCATCTGTTGAAAACAAGCAGGACACACTGAGTTGAAGATGTTTCTGTTTAATTGCAAGGGCTTGTTATTTAAATTACTGTATAAAGACTGGTACGGTTTTGGCAACAATTTTTTACAAATGGATTTTAAGATTTGAATTTCAGTGTTAAAGCCTTAACTGTTGAATCTGTTTACAAAAAAACATCGTTTACATAGAATGCCTGGCTTATTCAAAGATGGTAGAGAACCTTTTTAATATCAGAATCTAAACAACCAGCTGTGGGATTTGGTATAATTTTCATGAAACAGCACATTCTTTTACTAGTAATAATACTGAACTTGAGTTTTTCCAAAAAATTACACTATCTGTGAACAGCAAAGATGAAAAGAGTTAAAAAAACCCTAGGAAGGGCATTTCTTTGTTCTGGATTACCAGTATCTCACCTATGCCTCTTAAGAATATTTTCCAAAAAACACAGCAATGTAACTTGAACTAGTATATAAAAATAACACATTTGCTATAAGCTTTTCTAACTTTACACATCCAGGAACTTTCTTACATTTTTTCTTAAAACATAGTATTCAATGCCTTAAGTTTGGCTTAAGCTTCATGGTGATTGGTCAGCTGGTGGCCTCAACTTCCCTTGAGGATTTCTTGAGACTAACTCTCATGAACTCTGGTTTTGTTGCTTCTGTCTCTTTCTGCTTTTCAAAATCCTTGAGAAAAAGAAAATAATAATTTTAACCCTTTAACCCCTAAGAGTGACAAGCATCTAATTTCTCCCTTCAATATCACCCCTGAATCACACATTAGGTCACAAGAATAGAGGAAATGATCACCAACAAAAGCAACTCTTAATTGTTAAACAAATTCTCCAAATTCTCCTCATCAGCACCATAGAAAATGTATAGAGAACAGTATGAAGAATATACATACTGATGTTAGAGTATGGAGAGTTAACCAACAAAAATGCATGAATCCTATGTACAAACTTTACAACAATGTGCTAAAAGAATATAATGGATAAATTGACCATCCTCTCCTCACCTCTTGTTTCTGAGAGATACTGCGAAATCTGGATTCCAGTTCACTGTCAACACTACTTTTACCCTTTTCAGCTTTGACGGACTTTTTGTGTTCAAACTTTTCCCATGTTTTCATAAGTTCGGGTCTTCCCAGTTGAATACCCCTAAAGGGAGGAATTACAATCATAATTCAATTAACCCTTAATAGACACAATGGAAATGAAGTAGTGAACAGCAATTTTGTCTGGAGAGAGTGGATGAGGAAAGCCACCTTAAGGATATTCAATGTCAAATCTGTTGACTATTTATGGTTAATTTTGTAACAGCAACTTTAATTTTTGATCAGCAAGACATGCCATCCCAGTAAAAGAAAATCTTGGTGTTTTAACCAAGGTCACTATGAGCTTATGCTCACTAGCTATTGGTTGAACAATTCTTATTTGTCAGAAGAAACTAAGCTCCACAAACAGTACTAGCTATTGACCATTACTGATGTTTGGTATAAAAAAGTAAGCTTTCATCTTTTTAGATGCATATACAAGCTATTATAATGTATTATCAAAAGTTGAATTAAACAGGTTTAATGATTACCACATGCATACTACTTGTCATTTTCAATTAACAGTATGACAGAACAACTGTTACTATGTTTGGAACTTTCAACACCTTCTGGTAGATAATGTTAGCAGGTGGAATAATTTCTTTAGTCTTACACTTAAATTTTTTATAAGACTTTGTGCTCAATTATTACTAAAGTACTCAAACCATGTCAAAATAACCTACCTTTGCTGGCTAAATTTAAGGTCTTTACGTAATTCATCCTGTTCCTTAGAGGCAGAGTGTGGTATGACAGTCCTCTTTAACTCAGGAGTTGTGGGGGGAGTTTGTTTTCCATCACCCAAGTAGTCTTGTTTAGGGTACTTTGGATGATTCCTTCCTTTAAAACATCAAAAAGTTGTTTTTTGGCCATGAATTACTGGCATTTTAACAAAGAGTTAGGTGTCCAATAGTAATCAACTGGTTTTCTACTTTGATATACATGAATACTTGGTACAGCACAGTCTGTCAAGGCAACTTGATTTAAGATTTTGAGACTGTCCCTAAAAATTTTGCCACAAGATATTCCCATAGCATTAAGATATTAAGGTATCATAGACAAAAAAATTATTTTTCAACTTCCTGAATAATTAACATCATCTAAAGATCTATCAACTTCTGCAAAATTTATTTTGGCATCTTTTTTTCTTCAGGAGATATAAAGCAAAATGTAATTTGAGAGTAAAATGAAAGGCGTAAGATTGATGACACTTCATCATGTCAACTTCATCTCATCACCTAATTAACAATTTCTACTAAAGATTACAATGCACACTGTACAGGGCTCGAAATTGCGACTGATACCGTCGCCAATGCGACTGAATCTTATAACTTGGCGACTAAAATTTTGAGTTTAGTCGCCACTTTGGCTACTATGTTCCTCTGATAAATAAAAGATTAACAATTTCCTCAGTCTTGTTTCTGCTTTTCTGCTAAAGGAAATGCAAATTTAGTCTGTTTACCTTAAGGTTAAAACTTGAAATCACTTCAAGATTGCGACTTCTGAGACGACATCACAGTGGCTTCTATACGGTAACCACAGGCGCAATATTTTGTCGAAAGGCCGCTGAATTTAAAAGCGTTCTGTAGCAGATTCTGTCACAAGGAGCCGGCTTTCAAAGTAATAGCTTTCTTTCACCATGTACGCAATCAAGTCAGACGAGTCTACACTGAAAGTCATGAATTGTTTATCACAAGAGAAGGATACACTGAGTGATTTTCGTAATTTGCTGCAGTCTTGAAATTACTAGGAAGCAAGATCGTTGTCAGTATGCAAACAAGTAGCGTTTCAAAGCCTTTCAAAAATGTTTGTTTGGAGCGTGAATCTCATGCAGCAGCTACCAGAGGATGTTTTTCAACGTGTTTAGTTCCAGAAGCCAAACAACTATGTCAATTAAATAGGGGTCTAATCTGAGCTTCTGTTCTTGTACTATCTGGCGACTGCATTTTTGCATTTGGCGACCATTTTTTCTTTGATGGTTGCCAAAAGGCGACTTGGAATTTTTTTTTAATTTCGAGACCTGCTGTACAGTTCAAAAATTGCTAATTCATTATCAAGTCTCCCAACACTGGTTCCTTTTGAAAGATAGAGAGATTGTTTAAGTAATTCAAGTGTTGTTTTCAAGCTTTTATCATGTCCAAAAGTGACAAGTCCCTTATGCCATTCTCAAAAAAGGAAAATTTATTTGCAGTTTGCATCGGAGTGGAAATATTGTTCACTGATGGCCATAGGGGTTCCTACTAGACTTAAGAGATTCAGTGGCCAGACCCTACTTCTATTGAAGTTGCTGATGGTGTTAGTTTGCAAAAAATATCACAGACAGCCCATTGTCATTTGCATAGCATTGCACTTTGATAATAGATCAATGAAAAGCTGTGACATTGTGCAGCTCTCCTTTCTCTGCCAAACCTCTTTCCTCCTCTTTCTGCTGGTTGAAGCACCTTCCACATTGACACAAATGACTACATATTCACTTATTTAAAACCTTCTCAACCTAACTCCTTACAAATTGTATTTGCTCTTTGTCCTCTACTGTAGGATGCATCAGTGCTGACAGGCAAACAGTGTTAAATGACTTCATAGGTGTGAAGTGGAAAGGCATTTATGTAAACAAACACTGATGCCCAAAACAATTCAAGTGGCTTTTGTGGTAAAGTGTTTTGGCTCCGCTTCTTATATTTGAAGAGTTTGTTCTTGGCTGATATTCAGTCAGTTTTCGTGAAATGTGGAGATTGTGTTGGGAATATAACAAACCCTAAAAGTATGTCCTGGATTTTCAATTTTCTCCTTCTTACTTGAGATATAGTGTCCACCATAAAAACTTTGCTCAAAAGCTCTTGAAGTTAAAACAATGATAAAAAAATTAACAAGGCTTTAAAATAAAAATCCCAGACAGACTTTTTTAGTTCAATATGTAGAGATCATATTCTGATAAAAAAGAAACATGTTAATCAAAACATGTTGTCAAATTAAGTTATCTTGTAAAACATCTTGGGGAGAATGAATAAGCTCCTAATCTGTTCAATGGTAAAAAATAAGAAAACAAATATTCAAGAGCAGTGTTCATAAAGCTTTAAGAAAATGTATTTTTTTACAGGGTTAGCAAACATAATTGTCATGCTATCTCAGTTTGAATGAAAACTTTGATTTTCCTTCTGTGATACCTTAATAACAATTGCCATGCCAAATCCACTGTATTAAACACCCAACCTTTGGCCAACACATGCCAGTAAATCTTTTGACTACACAGAGGGAGAGTTGGTTTTTGCGTACTATGAATATAACTGGTCAGAGCCTAGAAAAACTGTATCCAGCCTCTTTGAGCAGAGTTTCTACTGTAATAGGTGTTTTTTTTTAATTTGAATTCAAACTGGCAGTTCTTGCAAAACCAACAGACACATGTACACTGTGCTTGTTTTGTACAAGTAAAAACACTTTACCTGGATGAGGATTTTGCTGAATCTTTGCTGTGAGCTCACATAAGGCATCCATTTTGATTTTCTCTTGTTTTGAAGACAC
This sequence comes from Pocillopora verrucosa, assembly GCF_036669915.1. Lineage (NCBI taxonomy): Eukaryota > Metazoa > Cnidaria > Anthozoa > Scleractinia > Pocilloporidae > Pocillopora > Pocillopora verrucosa. Next base: position 17,745,748 of record NC_089325.1, read on the forward strand.
ATCCATATGGTCTAATGTGAGTGGATCGATAACTGCAGTACACTGCAAAGCAAAGTTAGACAAGTACCAACATCAACCAAATAATGATCTGCATAAAATATGATACTTAAAAGGTTTAAGAAACTTTAAACTCTTCTTGGTGAATGCCCTTTCAAGAATTAGCATATAAAAGACAACTTTCCAAAAGTAAATTTAAAAGACAATAAAAAAAATACTTGTTATAAATATTTAACCAATGGAAGTGACACCACAAACACAAAATCTCAGAGCCAAATGGCCACTGAAAGTATTTCTTTTAAATTAACCCTATCACATCAGATCTCTTCAGAAAACAAATGGCAGAGTAAACACTGACATTTAAGGAAAGGTGCGGCAAAGAGAACCAAGCGACATGTAAGAGGTGGTCATTAGGTCTAATTCTGTTGTTCAGTATACTAGAATAAGCAATACAAACACTTTAAAGAAGTGTCAATTGGTATTTGGCACAAACAGGACAAATTGAAATAACAAAACAAATAGTAAACATCAGGCAAGTTGTTCAGAATTCCAACTAGTGGGAGATAAAACCAGTCAGCTGTTTACAAAGTCTTTCTAAGACATGAAAAACAAATTCAACTGGGCAGCAGGGCAGATGAATTTAACTTACAACCATCAGATTACGAATCCAACATGTTAAACTTCTTGTTCAGACTACCTTAATGACAGGGGTTAAAACAGGAATGATATAGGTGCTTACATTGAAGGGAAGTCAACTACTTTGTGGTTGACAGTACAGTATGGTCTGAAGACATAAACGTCAGTTTCAAGAGATTTAGGTATGGTCTAATTGAAAATTATATAAAGAAACTCAAAACCACAGAATATAAATTGAATAAGACTCAGATAAAGTAAATTTTTTTAAAGGGATGATGAAAAATTGTGTAAATAACTGAGAGTACAGGTGATTAACATTAAGGCTTTGAGCAATTCTAAGAATATTACTAGACACGTTTTGGAAACAAACCGTAAAAAGAGCTATTTAGCCGACTATCTGTTTGAAAATGTTCATTTGGTGGTTGACAATGTTGTGAAAAAAGTAGCAGAGAGGCACAAACACTTCACTGGCACCTGCCATGAACATCATTTAAGAAAATAACCACAATGGTAAACTTAATGCTATATTTTTAGTAAATTATGCAAAACTGCGACTTTGAGTCACTTATGTGCATTTACAATAATTTTTTTACCCTGTGCCTCTGTAAATAAAAATATAAGCCGATAAGATTCATTACTCAAAACGAATTTACGGGGTTAAACACATTGTCCATCTCTTACATAGCTCGAATACTTAGGGAAATTATAGCAAAAAAAACGGCAGCAAGAAAAACAACAGTTCTCGGATGTTCAAAGAAAACTGCGCACCCTTGTGGCTGACAGATTGGTTTCTACTCCGTGCAGCTGAAAAAAGCGAACAACTGATAAAGCATAGCAGAAACCCTGTTGTGATCGCTGTCTGTAACTCGTGTGCACAGAGGGTCTGCTTCGTAAAAGACCTCGAAACTAAAGCACTTTCGGCGTATCTCGCGACAACTTTGAGAGATTTTCCGGAAAAAAAACCCGAAGGTACTACCACGTTGAATTACCGGGGTAAAACGGCGGTCAAAAACATCGAAGGCTCTATTTTTTTTTTAAAACCTAATCTTGTTTTTGTTAGCTGTACATCTAATTATCGGAAATTTGAATTTCAAATGCGCGACCGCGAATTAAGAACAACAAGTAAACCTCTAGAAAACAAAAGCGCTATTATCGAAATTATCAGTCGAAAGTTTAAAAAGCAAAGGAATAGAAATACGGTTCGAGATTTTGAAACCATTCTAGTGACTACCATCCCACTAGAAAGCGAAATTTAGGCGACTTGACGATTTCACCGATAGCGAACATTTACGTTTGCAAAATTTTGTTTGAAACTCGCTTAATCTTGCAATGGAAGTCACTACCCTGTAAAACTTACAGCATAACGTCAAGAAATAAAATAAATTTACTTTACAAATAAAAATTTCCGAGAGAAAATATGGCTTCCAATCGAACGACGCCCAGTGACACTCAGAGTTCATAACATGACCGTTCGAATAAATTTCTTCCTACAATGTTGAACGAAGAAAATATATGATAAAATGAGCAATATACAAGATTGGAAAATATTAGATTGATTCAGAACCATAATATTTAAAATTACGGTGAATAAAAATAGATAGAGCGCTTCCTTGATGCTGTCGAAAAGCCACAGGAGCAGAAGAATCTTACGAAGAGTACTTTCCAAACACCTGTAAACAAATGGGTCTTCGCCCTTCTTGCTAATTTTAAAGATGACATCGAGTTCTCACAAAAATAAGTCAGTGCGACAAGTTTTGCACTACTAACCTTGAAAAAGAAGTAAAATTCTTGCTTGAAGGTGCGAACTAGAAACTGGTCAAACTTTTACGTTGCAAGTTTTCCTCCGGCGATTGAGCAACAACGGACATAACAGTGTCAAAAGTGAATACTTGAGATGAAGTCGCGCGAGAAGTACTGGGCGTGATTCCTAATTTGGTGAAACGCTCATAGCTATTATTGTTGTGCTAATGAAAGAGACAAATGAACAGTAAAATGGCAGTACACGAATCAGAAAAAAAAAAACCAAAAACGAAAACAATAACAAAAAACAAAATAAAATCTAAACTCCGTGGAAAAACCCAACTGGGAATCAAAGCGTGGCGCAGTCGCATTACCCGGTTAGAGAAGAAAAGATTGATTTTTCTCTTTGTCGAATTGTTTCCTCATCCATACGATCAAAGGAGGTGTGGCCTTTCACATCACGGAAAAGAAGATAAATACCAAGTTTCGGGATAATTTCCAAGGTTAAATGCATGTAAATGCTCTTCCCAATTTAATCGTGTACATCAATTTACTGTTGGCAGTTGTGAATGTTTATAAAAATTAAGCTTTTAGCCAAAATCGCAAAATTATCGTAGCTAAGCAGTCATTTCAGATTCTAAAGAATCTGTACTCATTCATATTTGAAAATTGGGTACACCTGTATGCAATATCAAGTAGTGAATTATCTAGGAAAATAATTAATATTCAACGATCGCAAACGTTCAGGAGAGCACTGCGGAAATTAGCGCTAAACGCCGAAGAAATTTGACTGTCAAATCGTTAAGGATCTCGTATTTCCACAGGACAATTACCAGCTAACTGTAACAAAATGTAAAAAAAAGAATTTGATTTTTTTAACTCAAAAATAACAGCGCTTTCATGAGAGGCTAGCCAAGGGGTAAATTTCAGTCAGATTAAGAAGTAATTGTTGCCGACTAATTTTCCTTAAACAAACACGCGCACAATCATCAGAGTAAATAGCCGATCGCTTCAACAGTTATGACACAATGATCGATTAACATTCGAATTTAATGCAAACGTAAAAAGGTACCTTCTCCTGGAGAAGTATTTGTAGATGTACTTTAAGTCACAGCTGTAGCTGAGATAAGTAGAGTAAAACTAGTAACACTGAATTCATCGCACGTCGAAGCCCCACTCGCACTTGAGGCTTCCATCATGTTGTATCAAATGTTACCTCCTTTCAAACGATCGATTACACCAATCTACTGGCGTTGTATTTTTTATCATACTGGTAAGATATTACGAGTCTGCGTCGAGTATATAATACAAAGATTTCGATTTTTCCACGTAGATGCAGACCATCGAGCCTTGTAGTTTAAAGTAGTAAGGCTTATCACTGGCGACTACTCGCGCAGCCAATATATCTTACGGCGAAAGTTACGTTGCAGAACGATCAAAAATTTTTCGTTCATAATTTTGAAGACACGAATACCTTGAGCGAAGCTAAAAGCAGTGTGATGTTTAGAGCATTCATTCGGGCGGAAGCAATTTAACGATGTCGTGATTACCCCTAAGTAGTTACAGGGGGAACTCTCGATTCGCACAGTTTCCGCTCGTGTACAGCACAACCACCGATGTATTTATGTTAACAATGAATAGTTTGCGGTTCTGAACTGTTTTGAGTGTAAACACTCTGATCCTGGACTACATCATGCCACTAATGAATAGAAATATATCTGGATAGCTACCTGGGATGTAGATGAATTCCAGCGAAGAGAAAATAACTGCTAGGCAATGCAATCTTTGCCTCTGAGCTGGAGGCTTCCCAATGTTTGTGTTACAACAACCGCGAAAAACAACGGAAGGCTTATCTTTAATTTACTCTTCAAACAAACCAGAATTTCTGGTAGAGAACGCCAACATTTCAAGAAGATTCATAGATATAGATAAAAAGGACAACAAAAAAATGACCGCTCTTACTTCAACGTACGCTGAAGGAATGTATCCTATTTCGTTACTGGACAAATTTTGAGCGGCCCACCATCCTCCATCAGATTTGTTCGTGACTAAAAATTTCTCGCCTTTGTTAAAACTAAGCAAGCTTTCGCCACAATCATCACAGAAGTCATACTTTGCTTCGTAAATTTCCATGATTCAGCCGTTTGTTCTCGAGCCGTGACTACATGGAACGTTTTTGTTTTTCTATCGTCGCCGATGCATGAAATCGACACCAATTTGTCGCGCGATGTCATTCTGATCTTAGCGTGGTGACGTCACTGACTGAGGCCAATCAAGAGCTATTTATTTTTGTGGAAAATTTTAAGTGCATTTTGGTTTGGCATTGTTTTCTTTTCTTTTCTTCTTTCACAGATTTATGACCTAAAGGAGTCTCCATTTGCGGTGGAGTATTTATTATTTCAAAGATGATGGTGAGATTTCAGACCTTATTAATTTTCTTTTTTGAAAAGGTCTTAACCGAAGCTTTATGCGCTTACTTCCCGTTTTTTCGGCACGGCAAATTTCCTGTCTTAAGCGCGCTGTACAGGTCCGGTCAGGCAGCCGTTTCTCAGACAACTTCAATTGCAGTTAATAGCTTACCCAGTTCTTCACTCGCTTCCGCTGACTAAGCAGGCTACCATTCCCAAACCAATACGTCAACTGGCGGTACTCTGATGAAGAAAATGCTCTTAAGTATAGAAAAGCCATTTCTGCGAGTGCCCTAAACTAATATGAATATTGATCAATTGGATCTCGAAAGAGCACCTCACTAGATTGCGCAATATTGGCCGAAAAGAAAAAAAAATCTCTGAGGTATTTAAAGGTGAATTCAGGCCTTGACCGCATTTTCTCTCAGATATAACGCTAGTCTTAAAAATAATTTAATGCCAACTTAACGCTACTTTTTAATTTGGTCGATCAGGACGCGCGTCACATGTCGTACGTCGGCTATAATTAAAAACACCTGCATAATAATAAAGGAAATATACTCGAAAATGGATAAAGGAAATATATACAAATATATATATATATATATATATACATGTATGATAAAGGAAATATAAGAAATATACTCGAGAATGCTTGAAAAGTGAAACTCAAGTTACGTGCAGTTCGCACCCTGTGATAAATATTAATTAGGATATTAACTACTCGATGTTCGTATTTTGATTCTTCTTGCGGGATCGTCAAAATACGGCAAACTGGTAAATCTCGGTGATATTACTCACCAAGAACTCTAAAAATATGGACATATTTCCTTAACACTTACACGGCGACAGCAAATATATCTGTCAAAGTGATTAGGATTTTGTAAGGGCCCCAAGCGTTTATTGGTTCCCTTGAATGTGTCACGGAGTGAAGGCCTGGATACTAGGGATAACGCGCGTGACATTTTTGTTATCATTACACTTTATGATTGACCGACAGGGAGTTTTAAATATCTTTTTATGTAAAGCTACGTAAACCTCAGAAGCTTAGAAGTGTTGAGGTCTAGAGCTGATGTAGGTGAATTTGTATCGGTATAAGAAGGACCAAGACTCACAAAGAAATAGTTTCTCTGGTTTCAGCCATCCGCGCTATGTCAACCTTGAGTTGGAAAATGATACTACGAATCACCGTTGGAGTTTCCTCTAATTTTCGCTAATGGATGTGAGGAAGGAGACGATTTGTTCTCGAGATGGCAACCACAGTGCTGCAGCTCTAATAGTCTCCACATTGCGGCCAAAAAATTATGCGATTAATTCAGCTTTGCAGGCGAAAACGTGTTGTCTTCTTGTTGGGTTTGATTACATTAGTGTCGCTTTTGTCGACTTACTGGATTGAAACTTGGGTTCAACATGACCCTGATTTTCTAAACGACGGTTCGCATTCTAAGGAAATAAAAAATACAGAAGAAAAGGTGAAGCTGATTGAGGTTTTGAGAGTAAAGGGAACTAGTATTGAAGAAAATGCGTTTACGAGAACTGATGGTGATAGTGCAGTCTCCCATACTCCTCTACAGAAACTGCGATATAACGTTACAACAGAGGAAATGGTAGCCAGCAAGATAAGGGAAACAGGATTACTTCAAAGGCTTGAGGAGGTATGTCTTTTTTAACGCTAAGATTAAGGTGAAAAGTTAAATTAATTTCGAGAAGCTGAATATCACATCGGAATGTTTGAACTTTTCGATTTTCCCCACGTGTTACTTCTTTCGGTAGCTGTGAATTTTTAATTAACCACTATCACGTTGAAAAACCATTCATGAATCCATTCATGCGAAGGCCGAACACATTTTGATTCACTAGTGTTGATGTACTAGCATTAAATTATCCCAGCGTTATTTTGATGATATTCTTTTTGTTCATGTACACTACAGTGCTTTTGTGTTCTTTTGTCGTCGGGGAATACCCTTCAAGTGTCTCTCAATTATAGGATTTGATTCACAGTGAAACAATTTAAACACAAGCTGACATTTTTGGTGAAAAAGTTGTTGAATAATTGAGTGGCATTTTTTCATTTTTCGTAATACTCTCTCTTATGAAGAAGACGCAATAATTACTTCAGATTTAGGCTTCAATATGTTCTGACTCTTACACCGGTTTTTTCAAAATATTTGATTGTTTTTCCTCCTCTGTTTTTTTTTTCACGTTTTACAGCTTACCTTTTATCCCTTGTAAGCGATAGCAGAACTTTGCTGTGTGATTAGAATTGAGATCTCTGACATTTTCAATGATTTCTGCAAATACCTCTTAAAAAATTTATGTTAACATTCATATAAGAGCAGCTGAAATTTGACAGCACAGATAAAATTGTGATGCTCTCTAGAAATTGATAATTTTTAAGTTATGAAAGTTTGATAATTGTATTAATTATGTACTAACTTTCTTTTTAGCTTGTTTCCTTTGAATTAAGTTCAATTTGCAAATTACATTTTGAATTACTAAAAAGGATAAAAAAAAATCATAGTTTGTAATTCTATTTTCAATTAAGGTTGCTTTTCTTTTGGAATACCTTACTTGGATATGGTATAGAAATAATTCTATGGAACAAAATGAGAAAAGCAAGCTGGACATGATCTGCACTATAAACCCATAACACTCTGAAAGTAAAGAATTAATTTGATTCAAAATGTTTGCTTTGCTGTTAATTGTTAGTGAGCCTGCACTGCTATTTATTTGTCAGATCTGACTGGAAGCATAGAGTCATTTTTTTTTTGGATATCCAGGCTTCTGATGACCTAAGGTAGAATTGCATTTGTAAAGAAGTTTCCAACTGCTGAGGAAAATCATTTAGTGCATTCTTTCCCCATTAAGAATATTAATTTGGCTGTAATAATTTTTCATCAATTTGATTGTTTTACTGTTGAGACAAAAAAGCTTTTAATGAAAGATTCAAAATGTTGATTGCTTATTTATGCCTGTACTTTGATGCATCATCTAATTGGCAAGTCAATCTCATCCTGTGAGATCATCTTTTGATGAAAATCTAAAGTAAAATTGCCGTTAGAAAAGGCAAAAACTATAGTTAACCGCTGAAACAGAAGGAAACTTATTGAAAAAGAATAAACTTATATTTTGCTCAATGATGCCTAGCTTAATCCTGCAAGCTGGTAGTTTCTTCCTACTCTGTTTTTACTTCAATTTTGTGTAAAGGAACCCAGCTGCCAGCTGAAAGAAACTGAGGAAGATTGCAAATACTAAGTGTCATTATTATTGGAATGTTCATTGTATTTTATTCCAGTTCAACACAGAATGCCAGCATTAACTTTTACTTTGAAAAGTTTAATTTTATTTAACTGGTGATGTTTTTTTTCATTCTTGCAGTTAGAAGAAAAGATGATGAGAAGGCAGTTGGATGTTTTGGTGGCTAACCACTCCCAATCAAATACAAAGGATATTTTAGAACCTTTCAAGCATGCTCTTGAGGCTCTTGGCTACAGAGTGGTTTTGTCCACAGATACAGAAATACTTCCTTACATGAGAAAGAAATGGCAGGGAATTCATTGGTGTTCTGGCAGAGAGACATCACCTTGTTTTAATAGCAGTGATCTTGTCTTTCTCCAAAAGAATCAGAGAGTAAGAATGTGTTGTTATCAACAAATCAGAGATCATCAGAGGCTTGTAGATCACATTTGATCCTACAGTAAAATTTGAGATTTTTAGAAATTCCCAATCTGAGACTAAGTGCAGATATTTGCAAGTAGAAAATTAAGCTCCAGACGTGCCAGAATAATAAGAACTCAGAAACTGATGATTGACAAGAGCTCAGGTACTTTCCTCGTTGTTAGATTTTTAATGGGTCTTCCACCCAAGCAATCTTAAACATTATTTGATGTGGGTTACTCTAAATTTTTCCCTGTGCTGAAAGTTTTTTTAATCTAAATTCTTGCTTGATGGTATCTGTAAGTTTTTTTCATTAATTTCAGGTATCTCCAGTTCCAGGCATTGAAAAATTACTTTTAAGGAATGATGGCTTTTGTTACTTGATGTCAGCATCAAAACTCATCTCAGGTACCTGCAGAAAAGTCATAAGGTGTCAGAATATTAACAATTCTTAAAAGCAAAAACCTGTAGTACTGGAATATTTCATATTAATTGGCTCAAATTATATATACATATATACATTTTTTTAAAAAAGCATTAAATTGAGGAGAAAAGAGCTGATTTGCTTTTATTTTATTATAGTGTTTGAAAACAGACCTATATCACCTCCATGCTTTGTGTTACCAGCGCAAATCAATGTGTCTCTGGATCAAGATATTAAAGCAAGAGGAAGCCAGTATTTTATTTTGAAGTCTCTTGGAACAATTTCTACATCACTTCATAACTGGAAAGCTATGAAGAGTCTGAGTGATAAGAAAAGGTATGGCTGTATAATTTTGTTAAGGAGGGGATTGGGGTAGCCTGGGTTGGGAAGGGATAGTTAAGATGTCAAACTTATGCTGGGGGAACATGTACTTGGCACATACTAAATGTCAGGAACAAGTAAGGAAATTTTCAGTCCCAGAGATTAATTGTGACTTGTTTCCTTGATAAAGGCTGTTTGGTCAAGTCCTTCCCCTTAGCAACAGCATCCTGTTGATAAGTAGCATTCATTGTGAATGCAGTAAATATTGTATATAATGTGTTGAAAGGTACATGTATTCTTTTAATTCTCTTAATTTGTTATTAATACCATTAAAGGTTAATATGTAGGTATAACTCCTGGCAGGCAATGAAGCAGTCATTTTTGAGAGACATGCATTTGGTCAAGTAACTTACAATCACCTATCTTCATTGAAGTTATTTTTTCTCATTTTTCTCTCACAGAGGTGAGTCTTCAGAGGGCGTCATGCAGATTTTTCCAGCTGATGCTCTTTTGATTGAAGGCAAGGCTGTTATAGCTCAGGTGTATGTTCTGGTCACTTCAGTATCTCCTCTCAGGATATACAGACACAGAAAAGGGCATGCACACCTTGTGGCAAGAGAGCAGGTAATCTAGCTATTAGGTGATTTTTACCCTGATGGTTTAGTGATCACTTCAAGTATGTGTAGTAGAAAAAACAAATGAGGGCATTTTAGGTTATAAACATCTCATGCTTAGCTTGCTTATCATATCTTGACTACTACTGCATTCTCCCTTCAGTTATTTGTGATCAATTTTCATAAAAACCTTGTTCAGTCATGAAGTTTAACTTTGGGCTTGTCACTTCAAACAAACAGCATTATACCAAGTTTAAGAACTAAGATTACAGGCTAAAAAAAAAAAAAGTTGCAATATTGAATTTCAGGGCCTGTTTCATTGTACCATTTTTAACCACTTCTATTTAAACTACTCTCAACACCACAGAAAGTTCTCTCTAATGCATATGCTACTGTAGGATGGTTTGGCAAGTAATTGGAACTTTGAAAAGTTCTATCAGCACTTGGTTGAAAACTTTGGTGAAGACAAAACAAGTAAAGCAATTGAGGAGATGGATGAAATTGTGGTGAAAATGCTTCTTCTATTGGAGCAGTCATTGATTATGCACTTTACAGGGCTGAATACTGGTGGAAGACAAAGAAGGTTTAGGTATGTACAGTACTTTGGATGAAACAACACGTGAGAGGAAGGGCTTTAAGTCTTCAGTCCCATTCTGATAAGTGTACGTGAAGGGCTGGGGCATATGCCATACAAACCAAAGAGGTATCCATGGCAGCCCTGTAAGGGGGAACAATCTCAGATGCAAGTGCTAACATGCATTGTCAGGCAAAACAGTTTCAGTGGAAAAACTTACCTCAATATGATTACCTACCCTGTAAGGCAAGTCATCCTGCAGTACAAGGCAATGGGTTTACCTCATATGGAATGATTTGTAATGCAAGATAGAAGATCTGCAGCAGCCATAGGAGTCCAAAAGAACTGTCAATCAAGCCACCTTTGCTTTGTTTATGTGAAGTTGTGGAACTCAGTCTGAATTACTTTTAGACATATTTTTAGTGAAGTTTTTGATTTTCAGAAATACTGATTTATATATTGCATATAAATTGAAATTATTCTTGTTTGTTTCATGTTTAGATGCCAGTCGTGTTTCCAGCTTCTGGAGATCAGTGTTATGTTTAGTTCATCACTCAGTCCTTATATTTTGGAGGTAGGTTCAAATTAAGCTTCAGGAAAAATTTATGAGGTTAATGATACTACTGCTCCATTTGCTTATGTGCATTACTGTGATTTGCTTTACCACTAAAATGGTACAACATTATTGGGTGGAAACAGTTTGATGTTGTCTGATGAACGTCAGTAACTGTAATGCTTATAACATGTGTTTGAATTTAATCAACAAATATGACTGCTTGCTAGCTTTGGCAATTGAATACCTATATTTTATGACCGAGAAAATAATGGCTTAATAATGACATACCTTTGAAAGACAGTGTAATCTTAACTTGAAACCTTCTGGTCTAATTAATACAAAGGTTATATGTACATTGTTTTAGCAGTTCTCTTTTTCTTACCATTCAATTATTCCAAAAGTATAAAACACTGTCCTGTTTTTAATTGTGATTTTTATATCTTGCAAGTTTAATTAATTTTATTACGACATTGATACAATATTTGCTTTCTGTTATTCTTACCCTTTCAAGGCAAAAGCTCCTTCTTATGAGATTGTTTCCCAAAAAATAGTTGAAGATACAGTCAATCTCTTGTTTGAAATGATATCAGTACCATTTTCCCATGATGTTTACAAGACTGTAAAAGCCTTGAAGGAAACTGTGATAATCCAGGTACTTTTTATGTTTGTGTTATGAATTTGATTAACAAAATAATTAGTTATTATGCAGCAATGAAAGAAGCCTAACAAATGAACAACATATTTTTCTTGATGCACGCTCTTTTGCTACTTCCCCTTCCCTATTACAATGTTGATTTTAACATTTAGGGGAAGTCACTAGGCTAAATATTTTAGGAATGTGTGTTTTGGTGTGTTATTATGTTGAGGAAGATGGAGTAGCTTGATGTCAGTTGGCATTCTATGTCAAAACTCTGGATTGAGAGAGTGGATTTGAACCCTGGTCAGATTACTGTGTTATGTATGTGTTCTTGAAAACTTAATATTCTCTCATGAAATTTGATAGAAAACTATTGAATCACTGGGAAATCAAAGGCAAAACTGCCCCATTGTCCTTGCGTCAAAATTAATATCACTGGTGTCTTTCAATTGACAACTCACAAAAGCTCTTCTGAGAAATGATATAGGATTTTGAAGGCTCAAATGATGGCAGTATGAAGCTCTCTGAATAATTACCATTTCCTGCTCTTGTAAACTATCAAAATACAATTTTTCAAAATTGAATCATAGAATTCCTTTTTTTCTGCAACATTGTGTTGAATTTTGTTTTGTTCTTCTGTATAGGACAGTGTCTTCATACTGTATATTAATGAATGAAGCTGCATGTGTGTGCCTTTTTTCAGTTATGAGACACTTAAAAATTGTAAATGGAAAGTGAATAAGTTTCAAAGATGGCTTGTAACAGAGAGTCATTAAATGGGGCTTTCAAATGTCCAAATTTTGCAGCAGTTCCTAACTGAAATATCTTACCCTACTCTTTCAAATTAGAATAGAAAGTGCCAATTAGTACTGGAAAACTGTTTGACAGATGACTTGTTAGAGTATTTATTACAATCTCAAGTGGAGAAGCAACATAGAGGAGACTTTAAACAGGTACTAACATCCTTAACTTTTTTTTCTATTGTTGGAAAGATTCCCTGTATGCAGTTTATTTAACTGCCCCCTGATTTCTTAGATTGAAGACACTGGAAAGGATAACAGGAGAAATTGGTGGAAATTTTTTTATGTATTAAACCTTCAGAAAATAACAGCCTTATGATTTCAGGGTGTTTCTGAGGTTGAATTTTTTTTGTTCTTAAAAGAAAACTTTCCTATGTTAAAGGTAGGTAAATAATAAATTCCATCTAATGAACTGCTATCAAGTAATGATCATCATAACTTCAACAATTAAATCTAGATCACACTTTATTTAATGTAAATTTGTTTTTTTGTAATATTGTATTAAACTAATACTGTGTCTATTGCAGATTTTATTAAGGGTTAATCATTCATTGTTTCTATTTGTGATCTATAATAACAGCTCTATCCAACCCCTTATGGTGATAAGTACAACACACTGATGCTAGAATTACTTGACAATGGAGTTGAGTTCAATCAAGAACAAAGAGCTGATTTAGGAACACCAGATGTTCATGATTTTTTGACAGCTTTTGAGGCAGTGAGATCTACACAACCCTCGTAAGTTTTTATGTGTACCGTGCAGGTTAGGTTATTTCCACTTTGCTATGTTATGATGATTATCAAGCAAAAATGATCATACCAAAAAAAGATAAAAATCATGATAATTGTTGTATGCCAGGTAAAAAGCACTAACATGCGAATCTATGAGTATGTGTGAGCTTTCATTTTCTGTTGGTGGTAAGACCCTTGATAAAAATTTGTTACAGCTGCATTTCTGTTCCTTCTTTAAAGGAAACACAGAGATGGTTCAGTTAGTGACTCACACATATCTAAAGGTAGGAATGAATTTGTCTTATTCAGCTGAGGTTAGACTTAATTGTACCCAGTAAAAGCAAGCACTTCATATCCATATTTTTGTATGTCCCAAAGACCACATAGCCTTTTGAAAACTCTAAGGACTACAACTAGTTCTAGAGGGACTTATGTGAGAAAGCCATGATTCAGATGGTTTATTCAATAATATGATTCATGATAATAGTGACATTGCTTGGTTGCAAATCTTTGACTGTGTAGTTTTTGAGATATGGACGTATTCAGGTTTACTTTTTGAGATTTCTGTGGAACAGATTTTTCATTCTCATGAAAAAATAACTTTTACTGGTTTCTAAGCTTCATGCATGTATAAAATAAACCCATTTTCTTTTTTATAGGGTCATCAAAAGAAACTGTTTGTGTTGATGGTAGGTTTATTTTGAGTGCTTTTCTTTTAAAGGTGATATTTAATTTTTTTAATGTGTGTATTTTATGAGGCAAAAGAGTGCCAATTCAAAATCTGACATCAGGCTTATTCAGATAAATGAAACCAATATTTCTAGAAGACCTGCATCTTGACTTTTATCCAGATCCAAACATGGATGGTGTCCTGACAGAACTCAGTTCTCAGCCCGAAATAGTTCTTCATCCACCTTTCAACAGTGATGTCTTCATTTATCAATCAACTGTTCCATTTGATGCCACAATCCTGCAGCTCTGGGGTAAAGCTTCAAAGTGCCATTTAGCTGTGCGAATAGACACCAAATCTGAGGACAATAGGTTTGTAAATATGTGTCACTCTAAAGATTTGATATTGTGGATAGAAAATTACCTTGGGTCAGTTTTATGAGTAGAATCCCATAGATAAGGAAAGGAAAATGAGGATTGGCCATGCAAGGCTGTGCCCTTAAGAGAATCACTGGCTGTATCAAGATTTGAGGTGCCCCAGCTCTCGTAAACTTTTATTAAAGTCAATTTATAAAAGTCATCCATTTACTTAAGTTAGTTGCTTGTGGTACTTAAGTTCTCTAAGAGGATAGCTATGTTATTCTGCACACATTGTTGGCTATGTCTAGATAAATATACTAGGCTTTTTAAATTATGGTCATAGTGTCAGCTACTTATAGGCTTGCGAAATTGATATAAATCAAAATTTTTCTTTATCATGTGAACATATCATTTTAATTTATTTGTTGACATAGTGAATCATAAATAGTTATGAATAATTAACTCTGTCATAAAGCTATATATTATTAATAGTTGGTTATATTATTTTGTTTCAGTAATTCTAATCATTCTCTTGGTGTTGGGTGGAACAAATTTTCCATTTTTGTTGTTGATACCAGGAAGAGTAGGCCTGAAGTTGTGAATACCTATCATCTGTTTGTGTTTCGTAAAAGACGCTCTGAGACAGAGAGAATATTTGAACAAGATTTTACCCATCAAGTTTGTGCTATTTACCAGGTAGTGGATCTGTTCACATCCAGGTGGCACATGTGGTCTTTAAATGCTGCCATGTAGAATTTCTTGTGTTTTCATTTTTTCAGTGTACAATGTGGTGAAATGAGAACTAAAATTGTTTGAGTTATAAATGTGTATTTATTGAATCTTTGGGATTTCAGTGGTGGTGATGTTCCCACCTTCCAGAGAATATTAGATTCAGCTGGTTTTTGTTATTTATTTTATTTCTCAGTCAGGATGTACAGAATGATTGGTCAGGTCAGTAGGACGTCTTCACTCTATGGCCTGCTAAATTCAAAAGTTTGTTTTAACTGAAATCTTACTAGCTAGTAATATCTTACTAACCTTGTTTTCTTGGTATGTAACTTACAGTACAGACTTCAAACTCAGTTAAAGGAGATACTTTTTTTTTTAAACTAGCTTTGCTCAAGCTATATATAAAATTGCATACATGTAGTTACTGGAATTATTGTTGTAATTTTTCAAGGAGTGCAGCCTCAAAGTTTTTCCTGACTTGCCGTGTGGTCTTGAGAAGTTGTCAGAGTCAACGTGGAAGACTTTTCTCTCTAAACAGAAAGAACTCCCTCACTGTGAGACTGGGCACGAGTCAGGTGGATATTACTTATAATAAAAGTAATAACAAGACACCAAATTGTCATGAGAGGATAGACAAAATGTTCTTATTTTAAACTTGCTTGACCATAACCCTTTATACCCGAACATCAGTATGCGTACTCTCTGCTCTGTTCTAAGTCCATTTCCAAAGGTCCTGACATGGATAATTTGTTTAACAATCAAGAGCCTCTTTCCTTTATTCTTGCGAGCTTCATGTTTGATGACAGTCACTCTTAGGGGCCATAACCCTTAGTACTTTGCCTGTACTTTGCAATAGATTGGAATTCGACTGAGGTATCAGATATCATAGGATACTTACCTTAGGTACATGAATAAAATAGGAAAGTACTGTTTGCCCTCAGCATGTGCCAATGGCACAAAGGCCGTGAAAATCAATGAAAAAAATTAACTCGAATGAAACATAGCTTGGTTAAAACTCACAACTAGCAGGAGGGAAACTATTGGCCATTAATATTCATAACCTTGGACGCAAACTCTTGTCAATCAGTTCGCCAACCCGACGTTACCCATAGAAAACTAATTTTCTAAAGTTTTATCTTATATAAAGAAGATGCAAGTTTTTTTTCAAAAGAGGAGATGAAATGCTAAAATGTAGTTTCTTTGGGTGTCACCACTTTCCTATTTTAAAGTGAGAAAAACATTTACCACTAGGATAAATTCCTCTTATCGTCAGGTCGTTGGGTTTTACCTTGTGCCAGCTGTGATTACCCTTCTAGCTGCTTCTGGAGGCAAACAGTCTGGTCGCCACTCACATGTCAGTACAGTGTTTTTTCCAAGAATTATACCAGAGATTGCCTTGCAAACAAGAAGGTGAGAGGCAAATTAAACATTATTCACATTGCACTTGGTAGCTTGACTAGACTATAAGCGTCTCTATGCGAAGCATTATTTCCATTTTTTGTGGTTAAAGTTACGTTGCTTTCGACATCTCAACTTTCGGAGGCTTGTTGTCTTCCAGACTTTTATTGAAGAGTGCATTTCTTTTGAATATTGTAAAACCAAAATCAAATTCCATAAGGAGCCAGTGAGATCTCATGATAAAATAAGAAAACTGCCAAAAAGGCGGGAAAATGCGGGTGATTAAGTTCCAATTGGTTTTGATGTCGCATCTCATGAGCATAATGCAATCTGATACAACTAGGAATTGCATTCATCGCTTCACCGAGAATTTCTGTAACTTTGTGTTGGTAACACACCTTTGAATGTTTTGAACTTACGAATCAATTTAATCCTTTTTAGCCATAGAAAAGAAGAGACTTTAGTAACAAACGTTTTCTCTTTTTTTTCGTTTACTTTAGATTCTTTTTGTCGGAGATTCCACCAATCGCGGCATTATGTATTACCTTATGGAAAAGGTATAGTTACGTAAAACGAGAGAACCCATATTTTTGCAAATGAAACTGTGTTATATCTATGAAGATAGGAGAGACGAGAGCAGAAGTTAACGTCTAGCTTTTGAATAAAGGTGCTTTCTATTTATATCTAAATTTTTTTATGGTGTAATTGTGTTTTATTAAGGAGGCAAAGAGCTGTAGTAGTTTTTCATTACTTGGTTATACTGACTGCACTAAAGATTGATTTTATCTTGTTTCCAGTTCACGAAAGTAAGTTAAAGTCCTCTCTGTTTCTCACTTGCACAACCTTATGGCAGTTAATCAGTGATATGTTATTATTCAGTGTATGAACTCTTAGTTCCTTTGTATTAACTGTGTTGGAATCACTCTTTATGAAATGAAGTGCCTCTACTTGTCGATGACAAATAAGTGTAGTAATCTATATCTAGTCGATGAAGACGTATGAAAACCGTCGGTTTTTCCTTTATCCTTGATTGGTTATTCCTTTACTACAGCTGAACGGTTCATTAAGAAAATGGGAAAAGACGCATACAATGAAAATTTACAGCGACGAGTTGAACGGCGGCCGTACCTCTGTCAGCTTCGCGTATTACCCTCAGTTTTGGCTTCGTGAGAACAAGAGACCTGTCTTTGTCAAAGCGCTCTACCAGCTTATAGCGAGGTATCTCCTTATATGTCTTTTGTATCATTTTAAAATACAGTAAAGCCCAGTAAGTAGATAACTCTCGTAGCTTTCGTTTACCTCCCAATCATTTTAATTTCCATGGTCATCGCGTTTGTTAATGAACTTTTTCCATCCTAACATCAGTCAGCACAGTATTCATGTTGGTTTTCTCCATACTGTTCTTTAAATGATACATTTCCTAAGGTGCTGATAAGAAGAATTTGTTTCACAATTAAGAGCTTCTTTAGTAGGTGAACATTTCTTTTATTCTCTTGACCTTAACGTTTGATCAAGGGGGAATACTGTTGGAAAAATTAGTTGCTACTCTCTCTTAGGGGTTAAAGAGACATTAGCCATGTAAACCGCAAAAAGGAAATTTTGAAAAATCGGTTAACCAATCACCTAAACCTACACATCCAATAACACTTCTACCGATTTCGTGATGGAATTACATGATTTCAGTCGTTCATATTCCACTGGGATCGGAAATGTTTTGTTTGCTTCAGGGGTGATATTGTAAGAAGAAATTATACGCTAGTGTTTCTCAGGGGTTGAAGGGTTAAGTCGGCTGATGTAACAGGTGGAAAAATACCACAAGAGAGGGAAATTGTTTACCTGGAGTATCTGCGGAAAAATTTGAAAGAGACATTCACGACCATAGCTAGAAGTCTACCTTGGAGAGTAATATGCCCTTGGTTTCGCTTTAGTTTCATCTATTGACATCTTCTCCAGTGCCTTTAGTTTGAGGAGGTTTCTTCTGAAAATGATGAATTGGTGGTTGTTGTTGTTGTTCGAGGGATGCATGGGTATACAGGGCGTGAAATAAACTTTTTTTTCTGATAGCCACTTGGCTCCTGAATTCTTCAGAGTGGTAGCCAATTCAAAAAAAGTTGGTCGCCATTTTCAACGACAAACAAAATCTTTCTTTACGCTGTCAGCGTTCTAGATAGACCCTCCAAAATAAAGTTAGGGAAAAGATCTTTGACGTGCTACAAAGTGGACACTAGAATGTATGATATACAACCTTCAGGCTCATCTAAATCCAAGATGGCGTCTAGTTATCGATCGAGATACATGTGCTACGTTTTGGAAACAAACTAAACGAGGAAGTTTGCCGCGGATTTATCTTTGCAAATTTATTTAATTCACTATATCTCTTGGTAAGGTGATGATGAAACGTTGTAGTCGCCAATTTGGCGACTAACTTTCAGGATTTGGTCGCCAAAGTGAAAAATTTAGTCGCATTGGCGCCTGTATTAGGCGCAATTTCACGCCCTGGTATATGACTGATATGCTCAAAACATCCTGTGGTTACTAAAAGGGCGTATGCTAGAAAAGGGGAAAGGGGTGGGGATTATGGTGCTCGTTCCCTCTTCTAAAAAAATGATCATTTATGCTATTAGAATAATTGAATGCCCTAAAATACCAATTAAAAGAAAAAAAACAAAACGAAAACAAAAAACAGTGTAGTATCCCACAGTGGAAAATCCTGCCTAACCCCTGTCACTAAGGCGTCCGCGGTCTAATTAGCGCCTGCAAGGAGATAAGTTGTAATTATGATTTTTCTTCATCTATCAGGTTTCTTCCTTTAGAAAACAACACGAACACCATTCTTGTTGTGGGTGGAGTTCAGTGGATGGGATCCCAACACATTGTGGAGACCAATAAAGCCTTAACCAGGTGAAGTGTGTAATTACACCATCAACCGTTATTGACGCGGTTTGTTTTGTTTGGAATGCTAGCAGATGACTGTTGAGAATGTCAAATTTTCCATTTTATCACTATTATAAAAAAATGGAAATAAGTGATTGTACTATAAATAATGTGCTGCTATTCATTTTCTTATCATGAAGTAATTTTTCTTCAGTCTTGGCTTGAACGGAATCAAGGTTGTTATCAAGAGCCTGGGCTCTGGATTCCACCTTCCCGTACCAGGACTTCCTCGTCACAACTTGGTAAAGTTGCCATTGTTGCATGTTAAACCCTTTTATGAACTCTAGTATAGACAACGTTGATCGCTAATGGCATGTTTTTCACAGGCAGAACAGCGTAAAACTGCTGAACGGAATGAGATGGTAATTAAAGCTGCTACGCGGTTGGGGTATGAAGTAGTGGACACTTTTGGAATGACTGTTTCTAGATACAAGGACTTCCTCCTGGGAAACTGTGGCTGCCATTTTCACAAGGTGACGTTAATTCTTAAACGATTAGTTTAAATTCCTGATATCTCTTTGGCTTCATGCTCCGACTAGCAACTGATGGTCAATACTGAGAGGGTAACCATCGCTTATCAGAGATCACCGTAGTGATTTGGGGCAATTTTCCAGTGAGTGTCAAAGTTATTCCTAATCACCCCCACAACCAATCCTATTCCAAACTAAAACAAATCGCGACTTGTCCACTATCTTTTCCAGCGTTTCAGCCAGTTTGCCTCATTCTTACGTTGAGTTCTGATCGGCTCCTCATAAGATTTTTCTTTACTCTGATTGGCCGTTGGGGTAAGTTTTTTTGTGCGACACTATTGGAAAAGCACTTTATACCAGAGTTTCTGTGTAATACTAACCACTCACGTAACATATAACTTGAATCCCAAGATGTGAGAATTAATTTTCCTAAATAAACAATGATAGAATTCTTTGTTGGCCTTTCCTTATAATTTTTTGGTATACCGAGACGTTACCCGTTTTCGGCGTGATTAAACAGTCTTAATCATGAACGCTCCTGGGAGTCGTAGGCCTATAGAAGTAGATGCATTAAATCAAGCGAGCTGAAATTTAAAGCGATGTGGTTTTCAGGTCGTAGACATGAGGTCCTTGATAAAGGAAGAGGATGAAGTTCCATCTCCATTGTTGGAAAACAGTAACAGACAGACCGACTTCTTACCCAGATATCACGTGATGGGACCAATTAATAGTATTTACTCAGAGTTGGTAATAAGCAGAATGTGCAGTTGAATTTTCAAATATTTTGGTTATTCTATAAGTTTTTCCGTTTCTTTCTACAAAACTAAACTGCAACAGTGATTATAGCAGGTAAACTAAAGGTAAAGTACAATAACGAATACAGTAAACCAGAAACCTGATCATTGCTAACCCGTTTTTAATGTCTATGAAAATATTTTTTTAAAAAACAAATTAAATTCTTATGGTTCAGAAGGCATCATTTTTACACATAAGAAAATAACGTGGTTTTTCAATTCATATCCTCTGTACATATTAATTATTACAATATTTCAAATGAATTCCAGATCTTTCAAGCTAAGAGTATCAATATTTATTATCAGAGTTGTTAATTCAAAATAGATATATACATATCGAATGATAATGTGCAATTATGAAAGGGCCGATATTATTTACCTATTATTTACCTTGAAGTATTCATAGTGTTATATATAGATTACATCAGAACATCGTCATTAGCGGAGCTAGTTGTGCTACCCATGACTGATCATTTGACAGCATTTACACTTACAAGTTCTTCGTGACAAATGTACTTGTGTAGAAAAAATAGCTGTGGGGAATTCCCTGAAATCCTTTACACTTTCTTTGACAATTCTCCATGTAAAGTCATTTACTCGACTTTCCTCAGGGAGCCTTACAAGTTTTTCCTTAGCTAATCCTCTTTTGGGCGCGGTAAAACCATTCCGCATTTACCGCAGAATCTTCTCAAGAGAAACCTCTAACTGTAGGTGTGGTGTTAAGCCTATTTAAATGTTGTGCCTCTCTCCTGTGTGTCAGACGAAATGGTGGCTTGTGGCAATTATTTGGGTCCTTACTTAAAAAAAGGGGCGAAGCCGCGAGTTCAGGGTAGAATCAATTTGTTGCTGTAGATATGAATGAGGTCGACAACATTAGGTACGGCTTTTAACCCTTTCACTCCCACAAGTGACTTAGACAGAATTTCTCCTTACGATATCAATACAATATCAAGCACGTAGGTGATGAGAATAGAGAAAAATATCAATTATGGGATTAGTTAATCCAATACCAAATTCTCTAAACTAACATCATAAGAATTGTATAGCAGATAGTAAGGAGAATTACTAAATAGATCTTGGGAGTGAAAGGGTTAAAACCTTATGGCCACTTTTGGATTTAGTCAGGGTTAGTGCGACACACGAGGGGTTCGGCGTTTGAAACGGGCGTCAGAGAATGATTAATGTCAAGGGAGGACTGACTCTCTCACTAAACTGCGTTGATCGCATGCAAATAAAGCCATCTAACTGATGTCTCGATACACGTGCAATAGCGTAAATTTTATGGAGAATTGATTGTGCAGGAAGGAAAATGTACCTTTTTCAATGGAGAAGTGGAATCAAATATGTGAAGGAAAGTGAGGGAATAAAATCACGATAGAGAAAAAAATACAAGATTTCCGTTGCGTTTACTCCCATCAGGTCAAAACAAGTATAAACTACCGAATTGGTAAACTTAACATAGAGCTGATAGCAGTTGCTTTTTCGCTTAAGAAACTTCTTTACTTATAAACAGTGTGAAGCGATTACTTGGGTATACTTGAAATTCTTCCTTGTTTAGGTCTGATGGGTCTAGTGTATAAAGCGCCCGAGAGTATATGGTTTTTTTCCCTCTGCTGCGTTAACCCTTTAACTCCCAAGATCTCACTAGTAATTCTCCTTACTGTCTGCTGTATGGTTCTTGCGATGTTAGTTTCGAGAATTTGGTATTGGATCAACTTATAATCCCCTGATTAATATTTTTCTTTTTTGTCATCACTTATCTGCTTCATATTGTATTGATATTGTCAGGAGAATATCTTGGTCACTCATGGGAGTTAAAGGGTTAAAACTCCTACGTAGTTGTACCAGTGTTCGCCACACTCCCTTTACACTCTCGCTTTATCGTTGAATTTTCCCCCTCGACCTTCGCGGTTGGACTCAAACATTTTATGGGAAGAAGGGGGTGTCTAAAAATCGAATGAGAACTTCCAAGATCGTTTTTGTCATAAATTGTTGTACCTACTTGAATGGTCTCAGATTTGACTCACGTCTGTCTGACACCGGTCTGACTGTTCCTGTGCTAAAATGCCTTATCTTTCACGATGATATTAGCCTGTTCGAGGCGAAAACCACTTGTAAACATTTCCCTACAGGACCTCGTCCACATTTAACGTCACGCAATTTCAAATCAGATTGATTGCGTGACTCGTTTCGTCTCGTCTCACATAGCCTGACGCACGTATATCATACCGTGTTTTGTTTATCAAATAAATCCTTAGTATCAGCAAAATCGAAGCTACTATGGATATTGGATAATTTTTCATATTTTCCTGTTGAAATCGTTCCTATCTTGCGTAGACATCTTGCTGACGGAAGACTGTTATTCCTCTTCTTGCGCCAGCTCGCTAATCGCTTGAATGTTTGAAATGTCTGAGTGAAACTGGAAGATTTCAAGATTAAATTATTCGGCTTCGCGTTATTTTGATCGCAGGAATCTTTCTCGTCGAAGGAGTTAGTGTTATTATGCTTTGAGTCAGTGACAACTGGACGAGGAATAGTATTTGGTGGTGCTTCTGGTGGTCGACCGTTCACAACCAAATCTATCATGTACATCCAGCGATATCTCTGGAATACCGAATCACATTTGAAGGTGTAAGTTACTCCATCGGTCTCCAACTTAAATCGAAAGCTGTACATTCTTCGTTTTGCCAGAGCACACGTTGATCCAGGGGAAATCTCGACAAACTGTTGGAAATTCTCATGTTCTGCCCCCATTTTTCCCAATTGAAAATACAGCCCGGTCGCGTTCAGAGTCGTCCAGTAGACTCGCCACTTTCCGGTGTGATCTTCTTTCTTTAAGAAATCTGCATAGTAAGTTTCCATTTCAATTTTCCTTGTTGTGGATTGATTATTGAAATGTAGTAGATGCAAATTTCAACTGAAAGTCGATGAACGCTCTCACTTTCTTTCGAAGTGGAACCAACTCCCATCAGGTATTGCAGATGTTTCGAGATGTTTCACGTGTAATTCGAATCCCTACTGTTGAGCGAAAGTGTAGTAATTGTTTTGAATATAATTATTTAGATTAAGGAGGTAAACGACCAAAGAAGCGCTTGGATTATATTCAAAACAAATCCATCTCTCACTTATCTGAAATGAGATTGAAAGCAAGAAAATCTTAGTGTAATGGGTCAAAGATTAAGTTAAACTTATAGGAGGTATAAATAATCTAAAAAGTGAAATTAATCTCAAACATTTCGTTCGAGGTTATAAAATATTTGAATAATTCACGTTGTGCATGGCTTTATCCTCGCTACTTTTCTAGTGACGTATTACCATGCAATGAGTACAAAATTTGAATATTTTTAATCACAGTATGTATACCTTGTCTGCCGTCAAAAAAGAAACCCAAATACTTTGTTCATTATTTATGGTCTGTGATCGTGATTGATAACTACTTTCCAAATTAAACGATTTTCCGACACAAAGAAAGAAGTAAATGGGAGAGTGTTCTGACAAATCAAAGTTTAAATGATGGCAGAATTTAAACATTCAAAGCGTGAGGGGTTCTGCCTAGTCGTAATGTAAATACGTGAGCTCAAAAACCGTGTCATGGTGCAAATTGGCACAGAACATGTCACAACGCAATGCAACACAACAGACAAAAGGCAGTACAACAAAGTACAACGCAGCGTAACCTAGGGAGAATAATGCGACTGTCTCATTATTTCTCTTGAGCAAAACGCAGTTCTACAGGAAAAAAGCTTGAGTTAGATATCTCCAGCATCTTAATCTCTAGATTCGTAGTCCTCAGTTCAGGGTCCAGGGTCTAGAGCTTACCCACCCATAGCCAACCTTTCGTTCTCCCCTCCTGACCCACTTTAGAAAGTTGGTAGAGCACACATCTGTTGATCATGCGTTCTTCAATTTCGACAGAAGGTGTCTCTAAATGATGCCAAAACCGAACACTGTCAACTCCATGACCCTGCTCCGGCAGGTTTAATGTATCGAGCTTCGTGGGTGTCTGCTAACAGCGTTGTATGAGAAACTTTAAAAGAAAAAAAAATTGGAAGATCACAGAGGAGATTATATAAGAGAGTGTGTAGAGAAGGTTGTGTTATATGATTTGGTCAATATTTACAGTTGAAATGGGGGACTTTCTGATTGAAAAATACAAATTGAATACAGAAGAGGAGTAATTTCACATAGGATTAGATCGACACGAGAGAAGCATATTGTATCTTATCGGAGAAAAATAAAAATCGAGAAGTTTGCGAAGAACGGCTTCACTTGGCATTCGCAACACAGAGTTTATATTCTCTTGGATCACAATAAAAGAATTTTCAAACATAACAAACACTCATCTCCAGGCTGAGAAACACAGTTCATTACCACTTGTATTAGTCTTTCTTGTCACGTAGTAGGTTGACAAACAGGATCTACTTAACAAGCCAAAATAAATAATTTGGTACGTGTGTTTTGCAAACAAGAGCCAGGTGTCACCCTAATTTTAGTAGACAAACAAATCATGGTTGCCATTACTGGTTTATCTGTTTATTATTCCATATTTGCTTCTGAAGAAGCAAACTCAGTCTAGTTACATGATAATTGTATCAATTCTGGGCTACACGCTGGTGGATTTTGTCGGAGAATTGAGTAAATGTCTCCTTAGATGAAAAATTTCAGGTGGTAAGAAAAAAAGTTGAAATTAAAGTTTAGTTTGGTTCGGTGCGTGAAAAATTCATTGACGAGGTTTCCATGCGTTTCCGTGACAATTCTTGTTCATAAAGCGAGGCCCTCTAAATCAACTTCACATCAGCCAGAGCGCAATTGGTTGTAGTAGGAGTTGTTCTCCCAGTTTTGTACGTTTCACAGACCTACACTCTCTGTAACAAGGCAACAAGCTTTCAAGGGGTTTCAGCTAAAGCCGATTACTAGTGGTCTACCGCTGCCTATGAGACCTCTTACTGCTGTCTCTTTAGCTCACGAGCAGGGTCTCGTGTTTGTGTTTC
Organism: Pocillopora verrucosa; assembly: GCF_036669915.1. Lineage (NCBI taxonomy): Eukaryota > Metazoa > Cnidaria > Anthozoa > Scleractinia > Pocilloporidae > Pocillopora > Pocillopora verrucosa. Next base: position 17,771,189 of record NC_089325.1, read on the forward strand.
GCCTTACGACCCCTTTCCGGGCACAGTCGCCTTTGCATCACTGGCCGCCGCTTATGAAAAAAAGTTCTAGAAACCCCTGGCTTTCGGTATCGGATAAATGCTGCAAAATCCATTTGGAATCCAGCCAAATGATGGATGATTGAAACAATACCTGTTAACTTCCTGTAAAGCTCATTCTTGTTAAGTTCCTTGTCATTTTTAAAAGGCGTAATGTCAAATGGTCCTATGGAAATGATGTTTATTTTTGCTCATGATACCTAAGGCTTCCTTCAGCAATCCTTGTTGTGTTAATTAAATGATGTGATGAATTATTTGTTGTCAAGAAGATTTATTCTCGGTTTTTTCCTGTTAATGAACTAGAGTGTACTTGCTTAAGGTATCGACAATTATTCTTGCTAGACACTTTCCAAACTTGCCCATCCAAAATAAATCTCTTATGTTTGTAACCTTACCGCTCAAAATTTTATTACAAAGCCAATTCACAATCATGTCACCGAGAAACGTCCTTGAGAAGTAAGGTCCATAATACTCAAGTAAAACAATTTTGCTCATTTTACTCCTACGTTGACCAAAAGCGATTGGTTAAAACCCGACAACACGGAAGCATTAAACAGTTATTAACAGTCTGCAGTATCTAATGCTTGCTTCGTTTAAAATCATACTGGTGAAAATTAAAGCTATGTGACACAAGTCTGAATTCATCCACCGAGGAGAACTTACTCGCCGATTCCAACTGAAGTACACCACTGTTTTGTATCCGGATTAGCAAAGTGCGAGGTGAGTGCTTACTTTTTCGCCGCATCACATCATGATATTGATGTTGGAATTGCGTTTTACAATTTTGATTGAAGGGATATAGTTATCTTTCTTTAAACTAGCTGACGTTGGAAACCGCACGTTTTTAATAGAGACGCAATATCGGCGATATGAAAGTTTTATGTTTCCGGCGCCTTGGAAAGACTTAAACAAAAAAAAAATCTTATTGACAAACACTTAGAGTACTCTGGTATCCTGTAAACCGACATGGAGTAGGGTTCAAACGAATTCTTACTATTCAAGTTAAAGCTTGCAAGATATTTGGTCATCTTTCGCTCAACAACATATCTTTCATGACGCGGAAAATAAATTTATCTGTTTTTTTTTTTGCATCTTGTTTTTGGAGAATTAAATGCCTCAGGGCACAAAGCAGGTGATAGTGATGACAAAAGCCGGTTGGGCTTTGTGATTCGTGTACTTGAACCGCGAAACGCGAAAGGAATGGGAAAGAAAAAAGTTCTGTACTTGTAACTCTACTCATCGCTTTCGCGACGCCCACGCCCATTTTCATTCTTTGTAAAGCGCCAGGTGAACCAGCAGCTACGTAGGTAAGGGGACTGGGATGCGATTGACGTTCTGACGCAAATAAAGTCGATTGTTGTTTTCAATTTCCAGATGACTGTGTTCTACGGGATGAGAGGGGGTGAGATTATTTGTTTTCATATCAACACGAGAAGCAGCCTCTCTAACATGGTCCGTAGATTAGAAGTCATTGAAAGCGGAGTGTTAAATCTGCAGGGTCCATACGGTGCGTGTTCATTTGCCACGCCCAGTATGGAGGTAAGTATTGGTGTTGTATTTTGGGCCCTATAAACTGTTTGGAGCTTGTTTTATGAGTAATCATTTCATTATCAATCTAATCACAATGAATTGTATTGCTAAATAACTCGTTTGCTACATCAAAAGATGAAAGATGAAAACTTGACAAAACGATTTTAAGCGACTTAAGAAGAGCATTATATGGCCATCATCAAGGTTTCAGTCCTTTTCCTCAAGAAACTTGGGATTCAACTAATGACTCAACTGTTTTTGTAAATTCCGATTATAAACTGTTTTGTCCGGTTGTAATATTTATATCTAAGTGCTTTCAGCGGCTCTCGGTACTGTGTGATATTTGGCACGTAAATCGAGCGCAGAATAACTGCTGTCTGATATCGTCTTTTCTTTAGTAAAAATAGCCTGACAGAGTATCTACCCGTCGGTATTTCTCTGCGCATAGAAAAACTGCTTTCAACATACAAGTCGTGGTCAGACAGAATCTGATCGGAAGAATCTGGTGGAACATTTATCAGTTCATGCAAGTGTAGATGGCGAGCGAAGGGCCATTCCTTTCCTGCCTTATCTGGGCATGCGAGTTGAGGTCTCTCGTTTGTTTTTAGTTCCTCGAGGAACGTCCGCAACGTTCGGCACTCAAAACTTTTTAAAATTGAAAATTAATTAGCTGAGCCACTTCGATTTTCAATCCAGTTCTGATAGTGAACTGACGTGTTCTACAGGTTCGATCAGTCAGGCAGGCAGCTGAATATCGTTAATGTAAGAGTCGTAATTAGCTTCTAACGGAAATCAGTAACTCTGTCGGAAGACGCATTTTTCACTGATTCCGCTGTCTTTTTCTTTTTTTTCCTCTATTTTTTATTTCTTTCTTTGGCTATGTTAGCCAGCTGATTGGACATTATTCGATCGCGCCAACGGGCTGATCTCGTTGAGAATCAAAACTGCGTTCAAACTAAGCCCTTATAGATCGTTCTAGCATAATTTGTCGCATAATTGATTATTTCAAGTTCGGTCCATGGTCCAGTCTATTTTCAGTTTTTAATGTCTTGTGGGAGGGGGGGGGGAGGTTACCGCAATACTGAATCGTTCGTCGTCTAAAGGACTAGGATTACCGGAAGTAAAGTTTACCTTGGTCTCAGTTCCCGCTTTCACGGGCAACAAAACGGCGTCGAATTCGAAGAGAAACATAATTTTAACATTGTGCATTTTGATACATCGAGTCACCGCTTCTAGTCTAGAATTAAGTGTAATAGTTAATTATGTTTCATCAGGGCAATTATCTAACTTAAATTAAAGGAGAAATCGTGCTATATTAATAATGAATAAATATATAATTTGGACTTGTTTTGCATTTCCTTTTTTGAAAAGCTTACTCAAAGAAAAATAGCAGGATTTTCAAAAGCGAGCATGATTTTGATCATAATTTGGAAAAAATCATGCAATGCCAATGACATAATATACTTCATTTACTAGCACAATCTATAGGGCCTAATTCAAACGCAGAGTAAACGCAAATGGGTCGGCTATTTTGGCAGTTGCGCGCCAATTTCCTGCCTAAAAATCTTAAGGAAAATATAGGAAACAACCGATGTCATGCAAATTGTCAAAAAAAATTTAACCGCCCATAGAAATCTATAAAATGCCAAAAAAAAAAAAAATAATAATAAATAAAATAGAGCTATACTCAAGACTTTTCCGGAACCGGCAAAATTTATTTCATTAAGGTTACTTTGTTCATATGCTATTTTGTTTTGGGCTTCATTAAATGAGTTGTGCTGTTTTAAAAGACTGTGAGCCTAGTTTATATGCTTGTGTGGTTTTTCATTGATCCTGTAAGACCACTGTTCGCCTGCCTCGTTTAAACGTTCGCTTATGCACCAACGTTTAACCACTCTGTTGGCCCTCTGTCGGCCGACAGAGGGAATGTGGCTTCAGGGACTAAAACGAGCATTCCTGGAAACGAGTATAGTAATGCTGGTAAGTGGAAACTTGCATGGGCCTCAAACCTCCACAACGTGGGAGGTAATAGTCTAAATGCCAATATAAGAACGTAGAGAGCGGATGTTTTAGCCGCTGTTTCAAAGTTTTTCATTCGTTTTCTCGACTTGGTGTAGTTCGACTACGTTCGTTAAATCTCTAAACCGGTAGTTTGTCTGATTTACGCAGTGTGCGGTTATGGTGCTAAAAACGTTTTTTTGCCCTTGAGCCCTAGGATTTTTCCTCAGTAAGGATTCTTTTTGTCATTAAAGTCAATCAGGAAATTTCATAAAATACTGTTGCTTTTATCTTCTTCAAGTAACTGATGTTGAAGATCGTTTATTTCCGCCGAGCCTCTGAACAAATAGGTTTATAAGAGAGGAGGAAATTCGCACTTCCCGTCACAATCAAAATTAATTCTTTGAAATTGATAGGTATGAATCAATCACGACTAAAAAATTCATCTTAAATACACTTTTACAGACGTTTAAAGGTTACTGATTGGAATATATATATATATTTTTTACACCAGTAATGTGTGTGGTGACGCTTGATCTTGCTTAATTGTAATTTCTAACTTGCATATTTTTTGCTTAGGTGGACGGCGAATATTCTTAGACTCAAGAATGGGTCTATGAATCTATCATCGATCAGAAATGTCACTCAGTATTTTACTGAAATAAAAAAAAAGAAACTTAGTTTTCTGTGTGGTATGATTCGACAAATGAGATGATTCGACAATTCGATCCTACCAGTCGTAATTTACGTATTTTTTTATTGATTATCTACACTCACCATAAAGGTTTTTTAAAAATTTGGCCTTGGCGTCATTCCAACATATTTTTGAGTTTTAGCCCCTTCTCAGTTTTCAAGCTCTTCTATAATGGTTAATATTTCTTTCCGCGGTTGTGCGTCTGACTTGGGAACAAAAAGCTTATTAGTTTAATTAAATATTTGTTTCTAAAGAAGAGGCGAGAAAAACTGGAAAATTCGACTCGTAGTTTTTATAGCAACTCATTGATCGAGAGATTCGGGTCGCATTTTTTTACTATTACTTCTTCTTAGCCCATATGCTGATGTTTCATGGTTTTTAAGTGGTTTATTTAAAAGAAAGTTTAAGGAAGATGTTATGATTTCGTGTCGAAAATATTCTTGACTGAATGCAGACGAGTCTTTGATTGCTTGAGTAGAGTTAGTTTCGGTGTCTCAACAGATGATATCCAAACTGATATAGCGTGGAAGGATAAAAGATTCCTAAGATGCTACAAGGTTGGAGATTGTAACCGGTTTGAGTAATTCACGGAAAATAAACACAATTCTTTTGAGTTCTTTTAAATGATGGCAAAGCAAACACGCCATCTATGATCTGATGATCCTATTTTCAATAATACCCTCTACAGATAAACCGAGATATCCAGATTTATTTTATGAGTCTTCTCCTACAGAAACCTAGTGGGGAGAAAAGGAGGAAAATATGTGAAGAGTTAGGGGTCATTAAAACGATGACTACTTGTTATGCTATTAATTGACCAGTGAAAATGCAATCAAAACGATATTCTTTTCACGTATTAATTTTCCTTTCAAAATTCTTTTCAGGGATTTTAATTTTTTACCCGTTAAAACTTGCATGTACTTAGGCTTTCCACAAGAGTGTCGATGAAAAATCTAAGGGTTTTATTATAATTTTTGTGTTCAGAAAGGACTATGTCGTCGCTTTCAAGCACGACACGTTTACACCTCTTTAACGCTAGAAATCCCGGCAAAAATGATCATTGAATTGCAAGAAGTTCACCGGAGTTATGGAGGATTTTTAAGCCGATTTCTTATCTTCCTTTCAAACAAAATGATTATCGTGTGCAAGGAATGGTTAGTTTCCCAGATTTGTAACAACCTCTATCGTAACCACGACTACCATCCAAAACTCTTCCCAGAGTTCTTTAGGGTCGTGTTCAGTGTGAAATCGAAAATTCCTATCACGTGACATGAATCATTACCTGAAAAGAAATTATCATGGCGGTTGTGGATTCCCAACACACGCTCGATTTTGCTGATTTCGATGAAGATTGCACGAATCACGAAGTGGAGGTAATTTCTGAACTGTTGTCGATATTAAAGAGACGACTGCAAAGCTTTGGCGAGCTTGTCTGCAGCTTTTTTGTGGTCGATTTGGGTTTTCGTGCAGAGCTTGCGAGCAAATGTTGTTTTGTTTTGGTGGTATGGTGCGTAATATGGAAATAGCTAATTGTTAATCGACGAAAGCAATCTTACCAACATTCGGTCTTTCCAAATCCTTTGCAGGTTAATAGCTTACAAAAGGTGATCAAGCTTACGAAGGAAAATCTACACAAGATAGAAGGACAGGTTATCAATGTCCAGCACCCTCCGTCGATTTTCTTGGAGGTGGGTGACAATTTTCACTGGGTTGCACGCAGAAAATAATCAGAAATTTGTCTACAAAGCACCGATAGAGAAACATCCTCGAAATAGTTTAAGCTGTAGCAACCGCCATCAGTCTGAAAAATTCTTTTATTTAAGCGTATTTGCATTTTCTGTTAAAACTAAAACGTTTTGCAGTATTATCTCAATTTGTCAGCCAGGATATGAATCGAAATCTCGGCCACGAGAAATTCAAATTGCAAGCGATGAATTAATACACATAATTTTAGCTTTTTCCTTCTGCTATATAACTACTCTACGAAATCATTTAATTTTATTTACAGTTTATTTCCTTGCACGATTGATGTTGTTTTGCTTGGTGCGTGAGTCACAGACTAGACGCAATGGTCTGCAATCTTATTTGTATTTATTTTCGAGAAATGAAGTCATTGCTTTTTGACGCATTGTAAACTTGGTGAGCGATAAGATTTTGAAATTTCGACCATCCGTTAGGTTGATTGAATATTTATTTAGAAATGCTCGTCATGATATTTGACAAAGTCGAACAAGAAATCAAGTTCACCGCTCGAGCAATAGATCGGCGATTTGTTGTTGTTTGCCAGCTCTGATTGACGAACATGTTAATTTTGATTTTTTGGTGTGTTACCTCTTTAAAAATTTTCACTGGTCGCAGTTACATTTTATCACCGTTTGAGAGCAGCCGATGAGAACTTCTCAAAGAAATTTGTGTTTTTCGATTTTGATCATCAACATTGGTATTGTTCGCATTGTGTTCGTAATGTCTTCAACATTGTACATCGCAAAATATTATGCGACATGGTTTGGTCTTAATTCTTTTAATCTACTTTTCTGTGTTGCTGTGATGCTTTGGTGCCAGGGAATTGAAATACGGTACAATTCCGTTCTCGAAGGAATCGTGCGGACGTGAGAAATGGCTTAATCTGTTTATGTCGATTTGAGTTCATAAACAATTCTAGTGATAAAAGGTAATTAGCCAGTATTCTCTTCTTAGTCGCCACTGGCTTATCTATACGATATCTTGCGGGAGCGTAAATTTGCGTTCGTAACAGAATGTGTTCGTTAAATGGATTTTCTGCTTCTAAGCGATTAAATTTGTTTCTCTGCTTATTTTCTGAGTTACAATTACGTACGTCGATCAAATAGCATAAAACCGATTACAACTTGAATCACCATTTTACTAAGTCTGTTGACCAATGTTATCATCATGCTGTGCTGCTGATTAGTGTCCTAACTTTCACAACTTACCACTTTATTTCAAGTTGATATTTTGTTTATTTATTCAGGAATATGTGGACTTGCAGAAAAGACTTACCGAGTTGACAACAAGAGAAAAGGTCCTATTAGAGAGAAGAACAGCAACATGCTCAACTTCATCTGCAGAGCCCAGCCCCCATAGTACAACCCCATCTTCATCTGGTGCTACATCACCAATACCAAGTTCAAGAAGTAGTTTTACTGGAAGTGATCACCCATTTTCACCTCCTCTCCGTGCCCACATAAGAGTGAGACTCCCTAATCATCAGTACACAGTGGTATGTAAATTTATAAAATGTGTGTGGTGTTTTTGAAAGTTAACCAGATACTTGTATCTGTTGAGGGTGAATGGGAGTTACCAGTGGTTGTAGGTCTTTTATGTTTTGCTATAACTTTGCTTCAACAGCTTAGATTTTACACTAAGTTTTCTGTCATTCGAGTTATAGTGTGTTTAAGAACTGGACAGCATGAAATTGTTACAGCAGAATACAAACTAGATTGCATCCCCTTAGGAAGTGAGGCAAAGGAAAATGGGAAAGGAAATGGAAAAGCAAGATCCCTGCTCAGAATGAAAGGATAACTACTAATAATATTCAGCAACTGAGAACTTGCATCAGTAATTATTTTAACTCCTTTTCAACTAAATGTACATGCAAGTCTTGGTAATAGGGGACAGGGAGTTTATTTTGGCTGCAATATTTGTAAACTAATAAACTTTCAGATAGTTGGTCCCCAGGCTGTTAGTAGTTTATTGTTATGGGGAACAAAGACTCTAACTTTTGTTGGAAGTAATCATAAGGAACTTTATTGTGTCCTGAAATTATTATTTTTTTTGTATTATTACAATTACATTGAATAACCATAGACTTCTGCTCTTGATTAGTTGGCAGAAGTCAAAGATAGTGTATTGATCTATTGGAAGGGTTTTCTGTGTATTTTTAAAGGATAATCTGCAGTATTAAACATTTCATTAAAATAGTTTTGTAACAGGTAAAGGACAATGCACTGTGGTGTATACAGTATTGTGCAGAAGTACAAATAAATTGCATGCTTTTGTTCATTGCTCTATTACATTTACTGCAATAGTCAGAGCAATAGTTTGCTTGAAAATTTGAGTATTTTTCCTTTAATTTGTTGTAAAATGGAATTATGGTTTAAAAGCATATTTCTCTCAGTTTGTGTTCAAAATTTCTCTTTGGAAAGATTATAGAATTCTCGGCACTGTCTATTCAACATTTTGAGAGCTACAGTATCATTCATGTGCATTGTACTTGTAAAATTTTGCAAGCTTGATGCTTGTGCAGTTCCCACCCATTTAATGCGAAAAACACACCCAGTGCGTGTCACTGCAAAAAAATGCTCGCCCTCTTGGTTACCCTTTTATGACCACATGGTTGCTGAAGTGGTTTACCAAATGTTCTGATTTGATGGACTTAATGCAAATTGAGTTGTTTTTTTGGCCCCATACTGTGGCCACCAGGTGGCCAATTTGTCTGGCGCACACACAACACAGTAAATAGTCACGGAGTGCCTCACGAAACTTTAAGGGATGATTAGTGATTCTGATTTGCAGATGTTCATTTTGTAACACAGGTAAGGAAAAATTGCTAGCCTGTGTTTTGCAGATTTTACAGAGTATTTTGTTTTTTTAAGGTTAAGTGCAAACCAGACGTGACGCTGAGAGAAGCATTAGATAAAGGAATGAGAACAAGAGGTCTAGCACCAGAGACTTGTTTAATATGTAATTTTCAAACTAGGTGAGTTTTGACGTTATGCACGTACACCACTAGTGACCTTATCATTTATCAGTTTGTAAAACACTGACCTACAGTACAGCTGAAATGTAAGTTGACATTCCTGACTTGAAACTTGATCCTTGTTACTCAAAAGTTTTGAGATTGGGGACTTGAGTTGTGAATGTTTAGTTTCAATTTTAGAAGATCAAATGTTTTGAGGATCTTGATGTCAGGATATAAAGAATACAGCTTAATTTTTGAATGTAGGACATAAATGATAACAGAGTGCTTGATCAGACATAGTTTGAAGCTACACTGGTTTGCAGATTTAATGAATGTAACCGAAGACCCAATGTCTATGGGTCTATGAATTGTAACTTCTTCGGTTACATTCATTAAATCTGCAAACCAGTGTAGCTTCAAACTATGTCTGATTGTCCACCTGGTTGCCGTGTGAACTTTAATATATTTTATTTGAGAGTGCTTGATGTTCTGCCTCCTTTTATCGCGGCATAACTTGATTGAAAAGTATGAAAACAAATTCCATACTTTCCATTTTGCCACTAGACTGAAGTGGCTTCCCATGAAGCTAATAACAGACAGAAAATGCCTTCATATCTCTATTACATTCACATTCGAACTACTGAGCTTAGTCAGTAGGACTATAAAACATTTTTTCTTCTCTTTTGTATTGAAAAATAGTCTCTGCCTTGCAACCAAGACTCACTGCTGGTAATAATATAAACAAAAACAAATTTTTTCAACAGTTTTTCATACATTTCTTCTGTAAGTTGTACTTCATCTGACAAACTTTTTTTTTTAAAGGAAACCCTTTCATTGTAACAAGTACTTAATAATCTACAAAACAAACATTGATTAGTGGCCAGCTGGCATAATGCCATTGTCTGATGTCTCAAAACTTTTATTTTGGGAATGTATTTAGGTTTGTCAAAATGAATTCTAATGAATTTGTTTTGTATTTTCTTTTTTTCAAAGAGAAAACTGACCTATGCTGTAGTTTGAAATTGTCTTCACCTTACAACACAAACACAAAAAATCTCACTGAACTATATATGTATTACTCCTCAAGGCTCACAGTCAAACCATGGAAAGACAGCACAACCTAAAAGGGTGTGAAACTTACATTGTATATGACATGTTTAATGAAATACGATAAAACAAGTTTGAAGATTCAAAATGAGCTCTCTAATATTATAAAATTAACATATTAAGCTATACAATAGACAACAGGATTCATTCTGCAAGGAGTTTGTTGATTGCAGTCTATCTTTTTTTGAACAAGTTCAGAAATTAGTGAGATGTTAAATGAAAACAAATTCTTTAACCAAAGTAACATTTAAAAGACACATTAGTTGAAAATGGAAGGATAAGCTTTGGAATTTAATGAAGTCAATGTTAATGAATTGCAAGAGCCTTGAGGCTTGAGGGAGTGTCAACTTTCATTTCAGCCACACTGTCAATAATGTTTGTATTAGATATACTGTAGTGTGGTGTACTGTTGTTAAACATTTGTCTCAGGGACATTTACCTTCTCTAAAACATCAATACACATAATGTTTTAGTACTGTAATAAATTACCTAGTTTTAGAAATCGTTTTTTAACATCACTCATCATTTGATTAAAGAGGAAACTAAAATGAAAAGAGATTTTGAAGTGAGTTGATCACCTGAAGTAAAAGATTCTCACAATTACATTTTTAATATATTTGTGAGCAGAGTCACCATAAAGAATCATTTATTTGCTGTTGGTGTCCAGTGAATGGAAAAGCAATTATGAGTTCCAGGTTGTTAGCTGATGACAAAATTAAACTAGTTATGAATTTTTATGAGATATCAAATTTGATATGGTCACCATGAATCTTGGTTGCCATTACAATGAAAGGACTTAAACAGGGGTCACCTAACAGTTTCCAACAACAGGGCTTTCAGTAAGTTTCAAAGTACCTAGAGGGCAAATAAGGAATAATTAAAGTGGCAATTTTGTAGTGGATGCCATGTTGTTTTGTCCGTTTACATGTAGTTATGGGAACTATTCAGCTTAGCAGTCTCATAGCTTTCAGAGAAGTGCTCGCAAACCTTCAAGCAAAATCTGAATGAGGAATCACACATTTAGACTTGTTACTAGTAAATTACGCATTCAATTCCACTCCACTCCAATTCCACAGATGTACAAAGTACTCTGACCGAGTCTCAATAATTGTACCATTTTTCATCAGCAATTATGTTGAAATGAGTTGAAAGTGGCTGGCCAAAGATGGTATACTTGCCATTGGTTTGGTGGGCTACATACTGTTGGTTTTGGTGGGCTAATTGCTATTTTTGGCAGCTCTGTGATTATACCATGATACAATAACCTTAAACCAAAAGAACTAGAGTTTGTCAATTTCATATCAGTAACAGCTAAGGCCAGTTGAAGATCACTCTTAGATGGGATAAAATCAAGGCTGATACCAAATCTGCTCAGCATTTTCTTTCACAGGTGGAAATTCATTGTTGCTAGTGAGATACAATTGCTGAAATAAAGTCTAGATCTGCAGACATGCATACGGTAATTGTGAAGAAGAGCTCCCCAAAAAATCTGTCGGCCGACTGTCGGTCAACTGTTGGCCGACAGGTTACCGACAGTCTACCGACAGCTAACCAACAGGTTACCGACAGGTTAAGAAAAAAGAAAAATGGGTTAAAAACTGGCTCTTCTTCACAATTACCCATGCATACACTGTACTTGCTGCACCATTCTCCACCTTTATGTAAAGCTCCTCTCTTCTCAACTGTAACTTGGTTAGAACTTAAAAACTAATTCTGTGAATTAATTTTGTTTTTTGCACAGAGATATTATTAGGTGGGACACTGAACTGTCAAACTTCATGGATGGAGAAGAGGTAACCCCAGGAAAGAATATTAATTATTTATAAGAAAACTTTAGTTTCCCTCCATGTCCACATGGAGGGGAATTTTCATGAATTAAACTTTGAAAAAATTGACTGGCATAACATCCATCAATTAGTTCTATGTGCACAAGTGTCTGTAACAATGCCAACATTTTAAAATCAAAATGGTGAAAGATTTTTCATGGAAGGGCTTTAATTTTTTTTGCTTTCTTTTCTTTCAAATGTAATTGTTTCTAAAGAGACTCAAAGAGTTTTGAAGATTCCAAATGGACTTCTTATTGAGGATTATTGCCAGTACTTTTCCTCATTAATTGGAAAGCTCTGGTTGGATTTTATAGTAACATTGATTTTTAGCCAGCGGTTAAAATATCTCAAGCTGCAGGTTGTTGAGAGTAATAATGTAAAGAAAATGACCTGTTTAGAAGAAATTTGCTTGCAATTAGTAGTTGTGAAGGGTGCCAGTTACAAAGGGTGAATAAATGCATTTTGGAAATCTGTGGCAAATGGATTAGAATGATACATGTAGTTACATACATCAACTGTTTTATCTGATGTACCATTCATGTAACCTGTTCCTTGAGGCCAAGAAAAAAAAAAGAAACATTGATAGTAGTTTTCTGCTATTGAAGTTCAAGATCTGAATAATTTGGAAACTGTTACACGTGTTTAACCCTTTACATGTGCAAGAATGTTCCTTTGCATGTTGCTAACAAACTGTTTTAATCATCTTTGCAGCTATCAGTTGAGAGAATTGATGATCTTCCGAAAACTGGCCAGTTTAACCACTGTTTTGTAAGTCTTAATAATTTCTGTTGTTTTTGGTTTTATCCTTTTGTAGTGTGATATGTACTGGATAACAGTTAATTCTAAATACATCATTTTCCTGCCAATAGTTAAGAATCAGTCCATGCATAGCATGTGTGCATCAAGTTGTGGATGCATACAGGGAGTTTGGATAGCACTAGAGAATTGCTTTTTGAGTGTTCTCCAAACCTCCCAAGTGCATCCATAACTTGATATATGTAGAGCTAAAACACAAACCAATTTTTTTATAACATTACATTCAGACAAGTTGTGCTCAAAACAAAAAAAAAAAAAGAGTTTACTACTTGAACAACTGTGTCTGGTTTTACCTCGTAATCGTGTTCTACCCAAAAACTACACATAAATGCCAAGGCAGAAATGACCAAGAAATATTTTGTGACCAATCTCTATTCAAAGATTTGTTAATTTTCTGCTCTGATGCAAAAAAAAAAAGCAAATTTCTTGCATGTAGAAGACCATGTACAGTAGCACACTTTAATTGTTGTTTGCTTGAGTTCACAGCCAGAAAATTGCATAGTTTAAAAATTTTGAAAATTCTGAAACTGTATGGTTTTAAAATTAAAATCTCCTATTGTGTGATACTTTTATGAAATATCAACACTAAAAAATAATTTTAGCCATTCAAAAAGCAAAGTGAAAACTTATGAATTTCTTGCATGTATGAGACCTGTTAAGTTACTGGGATGTGATTCGACGGGAACTTTTAGTTGAAGTGAAACTGCACATGAACAGTTGTGCATGCATAAGGATTTTTACCATGGTAACTCCTTAGGAATTAAGTAGTACTTGAGTGTATGCTTTGTTATAATAATCGTTGGTTGTAGAGAAGTAAGAATTAAAATCAGCATAATAGTCCATTTTACAATTGTGTGCGTGGTTGCCAAGCCTTTGAACAGGCGTGAGGCCAAGGTTAACCTTTTTATGATACAAACCTTGCTACTTTTCAAATGCAAATTACTAATTTTATAATGCTAACTAGGTTCTTGTCTCCATCACAACAAGGTGACCTTCAGCCTCACTCCAAATCAAAGGCTTGGCAACTAAGTACACAGCTGTAAAATGGCCTATTACAGGAAACTTAAGCTGTGCAATAATCAATATTTTAGGTATATTTTCAAGTAAAGAGATGGAGAAAAATTGTAGTGTGAGATTTTACATATAATCAAGACAAACTGGAACGGGTTAGGGATGTTACCAGTGCTAATGAGACTAATCAATGCAATATTTTTTGCAGGCCAAGAAAACATTTTTATCTTTCCCATTTTGCGACTGTTGTAAACAGCGTCTATGGATTGGATACAGGTAAACAGTCCTTTCATTTTTTTTCACTTCAATTCATTGAAAGGCTTTCACTTTTCCTCACATTTTGGCATTGTATGGTGTACCGGATATCCTTTGTTCAGTTCAGCAGATACTTTGACCATTGTGCTTGTATTGTGTAAAACAGTCACATTCATTTAGTTTTTATTTTTAGCATTTGACCATGTTGTTTTTCAATTGACATTTTATAAATAAATTTTGGTTTTTTTATCATAGATGTCAGAATTGTGGTTACAAATTCCATCAAAGGTGTGCAGCAATGATTCCTCCCTATTGTGAGGAAGCTTTCGTAGGGTGAGTTTTAATATAACTTATTTTTTAAATTTACAGTTTTCTCAAATATAGTGTACTCACAGTACATGGATATGATTTAGTTTGAGAATTATTTGGTAAAAGTTCAAGTTTTTTTATGAATGATTATTTCAAATTTAAGTTACAATGGTCAAGAGCCCTTGGGGCTATATTTAAAGGAAAGGGAATACTTCTTTCATTGTATGCAGGTTAAACTACTGTAGGTATTTGACTCTTGAGTGAGTTGGATATTTTAGGATAGGTTGTATGTAAGGAAAATAGTTCTGCACATCTCAAGAAAAGCATCAGTGGTCATCATGGTGTTGTCCTGTGCATGGTTTTGTCAGGAATCATAGAAAAGGAAGGAGGCTGATCGAGCTAAACAAGGCTTTGAGAAGGCAGCCTGCCTGTAGCAATGTAATTTTTATTTCAAATGTTTTTCATTAGTTCCAGACCAAATTAATTTGCATTGTGGTACATAAATAGAAAGATTTAAAATTGAAAATGTTCTTTCTCTTTATGATAAAGTATGACCCTTGTGCAATCTAAGCTGTAAATTAGTGCAAGGAAATTTGTGACAGATAACCAAAATCATTGCAAAATAAAATTTGAATATTGTATGTCTACATCTGGCAATTTGTTTGTACGAGAGACTTTAAAGTGCTGTGGTAAATAGTTTAATTTGCTCTTGAAGAGCAACAATACCCATGAGCACTAATTAGCAAACAAGCCACTTGCAATTTATTATTGTTATTATGATTATTATGATTATTATTTTTATTATCATTATTATTATTATTATTGTTATGTTATTATTTCTATATAATATTATGCTTACCTTTGTGGAGATCATGATCGTATCCAATGACATCTTAGCTAGTAATGTAGTAAATGCAAAACAAAGGTTTTTGTAATGTCTTACTCATTCTTAGCAGTAATTGTAGACTGTCTTTACTTAGGGAGGAAGACATGTGTATGTATTGGTTTGATTGGATGGTGGAAAAATGGAATAATTTGAAATTGTTAGTTTGAGGATGATGTGGCTTTTCCTTTATTATTTTTGTATCTCTCTGCTCTATATCACAAGGATATCCACCATACATAATATATACACATGTAGTTTTCTGATATATATCAAAAGTTTTCTTTTGCTTGACTGATTCACTCATAATCTTGCATTCACCTTTGCCATACTGAAACTATAGGCCAGTAACAGAGACAGATCTTAGGGATGTGGAGATAGTGGGCTAAGAAAGTTGTGAAGGAGAGACTTCACTCCATATCTATAACACATCAATGTCCACTCATTAGACACCACTAAGAAAGTTATTGAAAATCAGTGAAAACAGGGAAATAAGTTCCTGGGATAAATGCTGCACTGCAATAATGTGTCTTGTAGGACTATGATTGAAAATTGTATTACCAGTATGTGCCCTTTCAATCAGTGGATCTATGGCTCTATTTCAAACTGGGTTGAACTCCTGTAATTGATTGTAGGGACAAATTCTGTTGAAGAGACCATCCTTTTCACACACTCCCTCCATGTTTCTCAAGGCAAATTGTTGGAGTTGCAATTTGTCTATGGTGGGGTGGGTCATAGGTTTCTTTGACCTTTCACTCAGGTGTCACGACCTGAAGATCTGCCATGGCTTTTGTTTGTGTCCAGTGGCTATGATGTCATCTTCCTTCTTAGCAAAACACAATAATGTTAAATACATGAATTTCATCCATTTATGTATGTAGAGCATCTTGGAATTCATATGCTCAACAATTGGCTGATTAAGAGGAAAGTTGAAGACTCTGTTGTTAATTTTTTTCTTTCAGTGTGGGGTCTTGTGAGTTGATTTTGTTGTGGGAGGAATGTTATGGCCTGCTTTTTCTACATTCTCTAGCTCTGTTTCTGCTCAAATTCTTGCCAGTTACAGTTTTTCTTACAATATTGAATAACAAAAAAAATGGAAACAAACTATACAATGTACTTAGAATAAGGGAAATTATCATTCTATTTTCATTTATCACCATATTCTGCTAAATTGCACTGATCACATTGATGTGTTTTTTGTTTTTTCTGTTTTTTTTGTTTTTTTGAGTCACACATTATCTTTTTACCATAACTATGGCATATCTCAAAATAGGTCTTCGCTGTGGGTAATGCAGGAGAACCCTGTCAACATGAACTCTCAAGGGAAACAAAAAAAAAGGGTTTGAGTTTGCAGGGTTTTGAGTTAGCTGATAATAAATGACTGAACAAATGGGGTCAAGGGAAGTTGGATCTTGTTCAAGTTCCCTGTTGACAAAGTTCACGTTGGTGGGTTCTACTGTTGTGCATAGTAGGTACATGTAGTAAATTCCTGTTTTTACATTTTAGGTTACTCTCAGAGAAACAATTTGACTTCTTTAATGTAGAGGACAATGGGTCGGACATGGCAGCAAATGAAGTATTTTCCAAATCAAGAGAACGTTCAATATCTGCTCCAGATGTTTACAGATGTAGAATCATAAGTGGAAAAGGTCCTTTAAATGAGGTTTGGAGAACTGCTTGATTTAAAGAATTGCAATGAGTGGCAAAGTTTTGGCAAGCTCTATTATTTTTTTTTAAATTTTTTCCCTATACAATGTATTTTTTATTTATTTCCCCCTCTTCTCCATTTCAGTGTTGCCTGGTTTTGCAAAATGATCACTTATTCTTGCAATATTGTTTGGGGGAAAAGCTGGGGAAATTTAATTTACTCAATAGAGATGAATTACGAGATTATTTTGTTTATCATGTTGAATGGAGGTGTGCCAGCCACTTTTGCCACACATGGTATGTTTATATTTAAATTATTGAATAAAAGTGTGATAACTAATTAGAAATGAACCAAGAAGGGGCTTATGTGGTGGTGTATTCATACATGTAGTTTTCAACATATTAAACTATGAATGACTGTAAATATGTGAAAATCATATGTTCATAACTGCGAGGATCGTTTTCATATTCGTTTCTTCAATCGCAGTTCACATTTATATGATTTTCATATATTTACAGTCATTTATTCACCACTTTGAGGGTTTATTTGAATCAACATAATAACCAGCTTCCAGTTGGCTTGTTAGCTCAGTTTGTAGAGTGCTGCATCGGTATCTCAGAGGTCATGGGTTTAAATCCCGTACGGGCCTGAATATTTAACAAATTGCAGCTGACCACAGCCTTGCATGCAAGCTGTGCGTTCGACACTGAAGATGGTAGTGAAAAGGTTTTCTGGTAGCATATTGCAAAACATGCAGCTTTCTCAGTAGTTGTCTCAATTACCAGGTCTTTACACACTGTAAGACAACTTTGGGTGCGTTTCTTTAAAAAAATCCAAGATTGGATTCTTAATCCGAGATCATGCGGATTCGTTATTTTTAAAGACACGAAAAATCCGAAAATGGATTTTTTTTTCAATTAGCCGTAACGACCCCAGCATGCAGTTCGCGTGTTTTGGGGGGAGTTTTCAAAATGGCGGAAAGTTTTGGTTTGATGTTTGAACTGTTCGAAGAAGTCCTTGCCGATGACCTTGAACAACAACAGGTTCTTTTAGGAGCCGATGACGAAGCAGTTTTATTCCTTTTGGCGGCCGGACAGCTCGTCCGAAAAGAACACGTTCGCACAAAGAATTTTTACGAAATAACCGTACCTAGTTACATACCGGAGGACTTCCGAAGTCACTTCCGCATGTCACGGCATACAGTTACAGTTCTCGAACATTTGCTTTCGGTCCACGGCGACTTACCTCAATACACCGGCGATAGAGGAAGACCACCGGTCGAGTTAAGAAAGCAAATCCTTATTACGCTGTGGATTCTTGGGAATCCAGAATGTTTACGCTCTGTTGCCGATCGATTTGATGTTTGCAGGGCAACTGCGTACAGAGTCTACAGACGAGTTTGCAAAGCAATAGTGAGGAACTTAATGGATGAGTTTATCAAGTTTCCAACTGGTCTAAAAGCCCAAGCGGTGATGGAGGTCTTTGAAGAGAAAAAGGGTTTTCCGGGTGTTTTGGGGGCTATTGATGGCACCCACATACCAATCAAAGCACCACATAACAATCATGAACAATACATAAATCGCAAAGGTTTCTTTTCCGTCCAACTACAAGTCATTTGTGACCCGGATTTATTCATAACCGATGTTTTCTGTGGTTACCCTGGTTCAGTACACGATGCTCGCGTGTTTCGTAATTCTCCGATCTGCCGAGAAGTTGAAGTGAACCCAGACAATTATTTTCCTGGCAACTCCCACATTTTGGGAGACGCAGCATATCCCTTGAAGAGGTGGCTGTTGACCCCATTTCGAGACAACGGACGTTTGACTGCTCAACAAAGACGTTACAATACTGCCCACAGTTCCACCAGAATGGTGGTTGAGAGGTCCATAGGGCTTTTTAAGAACAGGTTTAGGAAGCTAAAAACAATGATGGATGTTGACAAAATTGAGGACATACCGGAAATTATTGTATCCTCTTGCATCTTACACAACATTTGCATTATTGAAGATGACATCGATGATTTTTTAGATGACTCTAATGATGATGATGACAATGATGACAATGATGATGACATCTTTCCACCAGGTGTAGGAGCAGTTGATAAGAGAAACATGATAATGAGACTGATCCCATAAACCTAGCATTTATAAGTGGTTTATGTATTGATACCTTTTGTACTGTGGTGTTTTCATGAACACTTCTTTCATAGGTGGTGTATGTCATTCATAAAGTTTATACTGTATAATAGTCTTTTTGCTATAAATATCAATATTTTATTTGTTTTTAAAAGTATATAAGAAAATAGTAGAGCCATGTACATGGATCACTTTATACTACCTGAAACATTTATGGTGTTGCTTGAAATGTAAACTTTCAACACAAATGTAACAGCCTAATACTCTGACAGTCCAGGTTGCTTGTGTTACGCACAGAAAGGAGGAAGTGCGTGACACAAGTGATCTGAAGCATCTGAGAATCAGGCTAAAAAAAGTAAAGGATATAAATAATATCAAAACCAGTTTAGTTAGGCCCTCTCACCTAATGTTGCTGTTGTAGTTCCTTGTATGTATGTGATAAAAAAAACATACAACTTGCAATAATACTGTTAACATGTATGATATAATAAACTTTTAGATAACTCAATACTGACAACAAACTCAGGTTTACTGTATCTATGTTCATGTTTGTGGTCAAATAATCCCATGTTCTGCAACACAATAAAAAATTATGGAATCAAGGTTACTCTTTGTTCAATGATTTTTCAAAAACATTCAAAAATCGGCCGATGAGTGCCATGCGTTCATTGTGCATATTTTCAAACTTTTTAATCTTTTCCTTTTCTTCCTCTTTCCTGTCTTGTGTAAATTCCTTAAAGAGCCCAACGAGGTCTTCTCTTTTCTTCCGCTCTGGTAACTTCTTTTTCTTTGCTTTTGTAACCACAGGCTCCTCTGTGTCACTACCTGTGGAACTCAATGTGGAACTGGAATTTTTAACACTCTTGACTGCATCTTTGCTCCGTTTACCATCAATGTTGCTGCACAATGTTTTTGGAGCGATGGCATCATCTTTCGAAAATATTTCGTGAAGTTCGTCATAGAAGTTGCATTTCTTTCGGTCATTTCCGCTGACTTTGTTGTGATCAACACAAGCAACATAACTTCTCTTCAGATTTTTCAATTTCGTCTCACACGCCTTGGCATTAAAGAACACTCCGTTCTTCTTTAATTCTTCGCTGATTTCTTCCCACAGGGACTTGTTCTTTTTGTTTATATCTTTAAATCGTTCTCTGCGTTCGACATAGCAGGAAATTAACAACAGCACATCAGCTCTAGACCAGCGTACAAGAGCTCTCGATTCGCCTTCGGTGCCTTCACGCGACTGACTGAACGTGGCTGCAGCTGTTTCCAAAGAAGAAAAACTTGGACCAGGCTGAGGTGATACTGATCTGACTGTTTCATGGCTGAACTGTGATGCCTGCGGTGGTGGAAACATGAACTGAGGAAGATAAGGTTGAATGCCCGGTTGAACGTGGCTTTCGTTCCACTGATATTCTGGATATTCACCTGCAGATAAACTGTGCGTCCAATATTGTCCTGTAGATAGAAATAAAAGATGCCAAGACGCATCAAACATCCGGAAAATTTATAAAAATACGTACAGGACGGAAAATTTCGGTGAAACTACACAAAAGACTCACCTTGTTTATTCGCCATGGCCGGCAGCAGCTAATATTTACAACAAAATGGCGGGAATGTGGCGGATTTTAAGAAGACGACCGCTTGCCAAACGTACTGCTTTTTGTATCCGTGCAATAAAGAAACGCACGGATCATGAATCCTAAAAATCCGGATTTAGATTTGATCTAATGAATCCACTCGGAGTGTGGATTCTATAGATTCAAAATCCATTTTCGGATTTTATTAAAGAAACGCAAAATCCGTTTTTGGATTCAAGAATCCGGATTTGGATTTTTTTAAAGAAACGCACCCTTTGTTTGTCGTTTTGGTAAAATTTATGTTTTATCTTTCATCCATAGGATCGATGCGGACCATTTGTTCCCACATTTGGCAAGGAGAGTTCACCAACAGTATCTAGTAAGAATCCTGTGGTAGGGTAGAGGCTTAGGCTTAGGGTTAGGGCTATTCTGATAACAGAATAAAGGGGTGGTTCTGAGTCGGTGGGAGAATATAACAGGGTAATTTAATATTATTAACTGAGTTGATTACGTAAATTGGCCACCACGAAGAGTTTAAAAGCTGACCTTTCGAGCGTTAGCCCTTCGTCAGAGCAATTAAGAAGGGCGAACGCTTGAAAGGTCAGCTTTTAAACTCTTTACGGTGGCCAGTTTACGTTATCAACTCAGTTGATGATACTAAATTACCCTATTCTGGTAATAGTAGTCTAGTTTGTCTCATGGCTATTTTGCAAATGTGCTAAAAACCGGTGTCAATTATTCATGCTCTTCTGTTTACAAACCAGCTTTTTTCTCTTCATTTTATTGTTAAATCTTATCCTGTGTCTAGCTTTTTGAAGTAAAGTATTTAACGTTGTGGTAATTTATAAACTGCGAATAATGTTTCTGCAGCGGTTGAAGCCAGCAAGTTACTGCTGAGGAGACACAGCCGGACTTCAAGTGTTGGTAATGCCAATCCAAGATTGTTCGCCAACAATTCCTTAGTGCCAAATAATGAGCACACCAACAGGATAGAGCACCCTATTGCGAAGTCTGTACCAAATGGCACTGTAATGTGCCACTCACCCTCCAGCCCTCAAAAACCCAAGAAATCGGTAAGTTCAACAATCACTGCTCAAGAAGACTGTATGAGGAAGATTAGGGTTTAGTCTGCTTTCAAGATGACCCATATTGCTGGAGTCCTGATTTCAATGAAGTGAAGTGACTTGGGGTACCACTACTCCTCTTGTGAATAGGTTGTCAATTCAGAATTACTTCGTGAATTGGAGAAGAGATGAACATGAAAACCTGATACATTTTCAATGAGTACTCGAGGAGAGAAACATGTATTAACTTGCTTTGCAGCTAAGTAAAAAGTAAGAAATAATGTTTGTTCATTTTTTGTTGTTATCACAAGCTTTTTAGAGATAAACGTAATTAAAATTGTGTAAATTTCTGTTAGTTTCTTGATTGTAGAGTTAATTGCATCGTTTGACGATGGCTGGTGGTTATCCTTGTTTTGAAATCCAACTACAAATAGAACTTCATGCTTCTTTTTTAAGATGCAGCGCATGCGAACTAACTCCACAGACGACTGGGAAATCCCAGAAGGTGAAGTTCATCGCGGACCGAGAATAGGATCAGGTTCATATGGAACGGTTTACAGAGGAACATGGCATGGTATGCCTTAATACGTCTATTATATCCTGATAAGTAACATCGTGCAGAGCACTCACACACTGTTGAAACCACACTATAGTCCATGGAATCGGTATTGTTGAATCAGTAGACAACTACACGTACTTGTGTAGGCTTTGTATGATGTTGCTTTGTTTTTAATCTTTAGGGGCAGTGGCTATTAAAACGTTAAATGTGTCGGAACCAAGTCCTCAACAGTTACAGGGATTTAAGAACGAGGTAGCAGTATTGAGGTGAGTACGGAGATGTAACTTGGTCTATCCTGTGAGACAGCGTCAATCAATGCCGATACCATTCCAGCCTTCGTTAAATTTGCCGCTGAAGCTAAAAATTGATGTGAAACTGGACGGGAAAACTGATATCAGCCCTCCAATAAGAATTATTCAGTTAGGTGTTTTTTTTAAGCTGTGAAAGTGAAATTTCGAATATGATTCAGGCGTTTTTAGGCTTGCTATATAATACTTAATCCGTGAGTGAAATGGTAATTAAGGTTAAAGACAAAAGTCAGTAAATATGTGAAGTACGATCGTATAAATTTATTTTTGCATCCTCGCTAAATTAGTTTTCCCAGTATTTCCCATAAATACTCTTTTTTTCCTCTCTTCCGTAATGCATAATAAATCGTTTTATCTTCTCTGATCATGGCTTAGGGTTATTATGTTCTTATCTGATACTCGATCTTGTTCCGCAGGAAAACGCGTCACGTCAACATTCTGTTATTTATGGGCTGTATGGCCAAACCAGAACTAGCGATTGTGACACAATGGTGTGAAGGCTCCAGTTTATACCGTCATCTTCATGTCACAGAAAGTAAATTTGAAGTTCTACAGTTGTTGGACATTGCGAGACAAACAGCACAGGGAATGGAGTAAGTTTAATTTTTCTATGCTTTAAATAGTTGGTATCTATTTTAAGAAAAATCTACTCTTGTGATGTAAAATACGATCTAGGAGTGGGTGAATCGAGGAGAGTGTCATTATAGAGCTTTTTGTAGTTGGTACAGTTTATAGCCTTAGCTTGTACTCCTAATACCGATTTCCAGAGGTGATCGCCGTCTTTTATGGCTGATTGTGAAACTGTTAATAGTGTTGATCTTTCTGGCTCTTGATAATGATAAATACTTATCGTAAGAATAATTTACGAGAAGCTTGCCAGCTGGTTCTCATAGGTTCGGCTGCACAGTCTACCGGGAACGATTTGGACATCACTGCTCCTTGCGTCTGCTCGAAGAAGGTGTCAGTAAATTAATTTTATCCTCTCTATAGAGGGGATATTTCCCCTCTACATTCTAACCCATTTCTGCAATTGTGAGACATGGACCGTCAAGGGTTTTAGCTTTGCACTGATAGATATCTTTTTTATCCACAGTTATCTTCACGCGAAGTCTATAATCCATAGAGATCTCAAGTCAAATAGTATCCTTTCGTTAATAGACGTCTCTCTGTCATGACGTTTCAATTTCTTTAATGAGTCTCACTCTATGACTAGTTATAGTTTCTTCCTATTGCGTCACTACTTTACCCAGTGGAAAGGTGAAAAAACTAGTGGCGCACCAAATGGTCAAACCTAATAACCGAATACATCTTTTAGAAGTCAGTTAGGTTTGGGTTGTGGCGTCACTGTTATTTTGTTGATTTTTGTCGTGATATCCTTAGCTTTTTACAGACATTTTTCTACAGGAGGACTTGACAGTTAAAATAGGTGACTTTGGTTTAGCAACTATCAAATCACGGTGGAGTGGGAACCAGAATTTCGAACAACCATCCGGATCCATTCTGTGGATGGTAGGTTCTTGAACTGTTTTTGAGGTTTTTTTTTCTGTTATCATGTCGAGTGGTATGTTGCTTGCACCAATCAGATCGCCGCATTTGGGTATGTATCTCGCACCAATCAGATTGCTGCATCAGGGTATGTATTTCGCACCAATCAGACTGCCGCATTAGGGTGTGTATCTCGCACTAGTCATATCACAGCATTTGGATATCTTGCAACAATCACAGCGTTAAGGGTATGCATCTCGCACCAATCATATCACAGCTTTCTTGCAAATGATGTCAAGGAATCAGGGGGCTGTACACAAAGAATGACATAAACCATAAATTTGGGCTAATTTTGATAAGTGTAATGGTTTGTGGCCTTCGCGATAGCCTCGTCGATCAAGGTCGGGATATGAAAGGTTCGCATTTAACCTTTTTGCATCATTTTAAAGTTAATTCACACTCAAAATGTCCATACTTCCTTATCAGTTACCGTTATTACATGAGCGGATTGTCTGACTTGCCATTAACGCAGCTCAAAAGTGTCGTCGATTCAATACCTGCCTTCTACATTTAATGTTTGCTTTAATTTTCTTGAAGGGCCATTTACTGTGCCGGTTGATATGTTTTCAGACGAAGTTATGGAAGGAACTTGTTTTCAATTAAACGTGAGGTTTTTCAATCTTCATTGCAGGCGCCTGAAGTGGTTCGAATGCAGGATCCAAATCCTTACTCATTCCGTTCTGATATTTACGCTTATGGAATTGTACTTTACGAGCTACAAACTAGTATGTTACCCTATCCCCACGTAGGAAATAAAGATCAGGTTCGTATATCACTAAATTTATGAGCGAGTTTTCCAATTGCATGTAATTTCTGACATATCGTGGTTATTCCTGGGTATTTTGAAGCACCAAGAGAAAATAGTAGGATTGTTTTCTGTGGATTGCACGTTATCACTGCTCATTATCGGTGCCACGTGTGATAGGCTCGTGCATATTACATAGAGACACAGAGACAGTCGCACATTCACACAGAGAAGCCAGGAGAAGAAGGAATTAAGAAACATGTCTCAAAATAGCCACAGGCCAATAGCCAATGTAGAATGAGTGACTCAGTGATGGTGGCTTATTCGCGTGATGATTTCCAGCAGGCCGAGCTTCGTTTTCACGAATCACTGATGGCCTAAACATTCGTTGTTTGATCAGATGCGCTTTGAGTGAACGGAAATGTGGTTTGTCTTATGCTAATCTTTTTTCCGTTTTTTGTTTGTTGGTTTTTTTTTTTTTTTTTGCACAGATCTTGTACATGGTTGGTCGAGGTTTTCTTAGGCCTGACTTAAATAAACTTCGATCAGACGTACCAAAGAGTTTCAAAAAACTTCTATCAGATTGTATCAAGTTCAACAGAGATGAACGACCACTCTTTACTCAGGTCAGTGAACTTGTATGAGTGATGATAGGGTATAACCCGCGGATGCCCGCACACACTCTTTATGGTTACGGCCACCTTTTAAGTTAAGTGGTTTTCTTAAGAACACAAAACAATGATCGCAGCTCAGGTGCGTCTCTGATATTGATTTCGTCAGGAACACAACGGATCCTTTTGTTACCTACATACATACTGGTTTTATTTTTAAAGTATGGTATAGATCTTTTTTAAGTATTTGTGGTCAGTGTTAAAGCCAACATTTGTTTACCAGACTTACTAAGTTCGTTTTTTTCTAGCGGCAACTACCATCTGTTAAATAGTTTTTTTAAGCCATGTCTTTCTCTTTACTGCAAGTACCTGTTACACATTGGTTTTGTATAATCGGTTTTCTTTTTTTTGCTGTTTTTCTTTTCAAACTGTTGCTGTAGGTATGATTGTCAAGTTGATAATCTGAGTTGTTGGCAGATCCAATGCTTTGCTAATAAAGTTTTCAAACAATCCTTTGCAGGTTCTTGGATCTTTAGAGTCCCTTATACGATCTATGCCGAAGATCCACCGAAGTGCATCCGAACCCTGTTCCTTAAATCGTGCTGGAAAGATGAACTCAGAGATCGGTTTCTTTGGGGCCCCACCCGAGACCCCTATCAGTCCATTTGGTGCGTACCAGCCATTTTTCACTGCAGTAGCCGGATACTAAATGACGCAAGAAAAAACCGCCTTCTCTCCAAGCTCCGAGCTCTTTGTGAAGACATGGTGCAAGTTGTAATATCTGTCACGCACAATTTCGCGCGATGTACGTCAGGGATGGTCACACAACTCAATGTGTTTGATAATGTTACTCTCAGGGAGAGAGAAAAGTGGCCAGTTCAAATAAGAGGATGCTCACCTTGAAGCTTAAGGCACAGAAGAAAAATCCAGCTGTTGTATCTCACGCTAAAGACTTAATTTATTTTAGAGCGTGCGTAGATATACATACACATTCCTCAAGATAGGAAAGCAGGGTGTTTATACTGGAGGATATTTGTAGCGTTTCTGTTGCTTTATGATTCTATCAATATCAGCGCAATTGACTGAAATGGAAAAAATTATCAAATTATCTCGAAATGAAGTACAATGTAACATACGAGTATGAATTTGCCTGCTGCAGCGCTTTCTCGGGGCGTGAAGCATTTGCAAAATTTTATAAAGAAATGAAAAATATATATCGGAAAAATGGGCTCTATATGATTGTGGAAGGTGTCAAGGTTGCTTGCTCTCTGATTTTTTGCAAGTCTTAATTAAAGGCACCTAAAGAAGGAAAGAGAGGAAATTCATTGCTGGATGACCGATGAACCAGACATTGTCGCAGACAATGAATGTTGAAGAAATTTTGGCAAAAGTTCAAGCTTTGTTTAGTTTCGACTTATTTTCATCAAGAACATACTACTGTTGTGTTCTCTTCTTCCTGTCAAGTTTAGATATTCATTTGTATTTAGATATTCATTTGTCTGTCGACACCAGAAAACCACCTATCTCGCTTTAGCCGCATATGACAAGGAGGAAACTTCGGATGTTTAAATTCACTTTGAATGTCCATACTAGTCTCACTGAATCGTCAACAAATTAAAAGAAACATGCCTTCGCAAGCGGGTGCGATATCGCATGTTGTTAGTTTTATATGTGTGTATCGCTGATCTGTGTATTTGAATTCGTGAGTAATTTTTCAAGATTTTGTTATCATTTCACGTTATTTTATAGTGTATATGTGACTTTGAAGCACTGCGTGTTGAAGTAATGCTGTGCATTGACCACTTCTTTTAACTTGTCTTCAGAAATGAATAGTCTCCAATCATAGGCACGCACTGTGTGCGAAAATTAGAATTTTTTTGACGTAGTGATGTAAGTAATACGGTTGATGGGCTAGTTAATAGATACCTTTATTTTAATGAAATGCTGTATTTGTGTAAAAATTTTGCAGACGAGGCTTTTAAATGAAATTGCGCAAAGTTCAAAGTATCATCTCCTAACTTATAAAATTGTATATTTTAAATATTTAACTACACTGTAAATGATGCAGTAGCACGGAAGTATATGATGTTCAGATCACATGTGTGCGTTTTGTTGACTCCTTACGCCCCAAATACGATCAGGATCAAATTTCTCCTCATAATCTTTACATTATCGCAGGAAACTTTGTGGTTGCGCTCATCTGTCTCAAACAGGCTGGTTGGAATCCCAATTCATAGGAATTAAGGTTCTGATATTGAATAATTTGCCCCGAACTTGACACATTGTTGCGGTTGCTGTCGAGAAATTGTATGCTTACCAGTGAGGATAGGGTATATGTTGACTCGCCAACTGCCGAAGAAATGTGGGTTTTTAGCTTACGCCGAAATGTGATGTCTCAGAGGGTGAAGTAGGCAATTGAAGTTGGGCTGCGGCAAGCTTGGTAATGAACCATTCATACTTTGCCCGCTTTAAATCACATTCTCGGTGATCCGCGTCTGCATCACGTCGGATGCGTAGCATGCAAGAGAAATTTTTTTTAGCTGGGTAGGTCGAGATGGGACTCTTCGTGTTCCCAATGTTTCATAACTTTCAAAAGAACGAAAATATCGCATTACTTTACTTCAAGAGAAAGAGAAAAAGCAATTTTTATAAACTTACGCAGGAATTTTTTGGGAAATTGTCCAAGTACTTTTGAGCAAAAATGAAATGCACCGGTGCCGCGCTTACTGTAGTCTCCTTCGCAGCTGTTGGTTGGCCTCGTTGCACAACGCCCTCTATTCGCCGTTGGAGAGAGGGCCATTGCGTGACGAGACCAAATAACGGTTGCGAAAGAGCCTACACTTACTGCCGTTCCTCTAACAGAAAGAAAATCAAAATTATTCGTCTATATTTAGTCGCCTCAAAAATATAATTCCACGTAGTTTTACTGCGAAAAGCAGACTGGAACTGCTGTATGTCCAATAGACCCTCAACAAAGATATATTGCGGTCTCGTATAAGGGAAAATACACCGAGCAAGAGAAAGGATGACATTTCAAAGAGGGCTCCTTGATTGGTTGTTGCCCATCTGGACTTTACCCTCTGTGTGTGAAATACGTGATAAGATGCAGGTTGTGTAGAAGGAATTAACACGCAATTGGGTTAATTCCAAGGTAGCTGAAAGCGAATTTTATTCATAGAAAAAGTCAAACGCAAAAGAATGCATGGAAAACTTACTATCAGTAACATAAAATTTCATGTGAATTTTTTTCAGTGGTGTTGAGTAATGCGATTAGAATACGTGATAAAATGCGGGTTGTTAAGGAAATGACACGTGATGGAGCGAAGTCTAATATGGCAAAATGGAATTTGATTGGTAGAACACAATTCAAGCACGTAAAAAATTGTCTGATGTTCATGTAGTGCAATGACTGAGTATGTTCTGATTGGACTTTGGACATTGTTTTTGTAGTAGGTGATGGAATGTAAGTTGTTTGGCGTGTGCTGGTTACTGTCATTTTTGTGCACAGCCCCCTAATCCCATGACATCATTTACAAGAAAACAATACCCAAACGCTGTAATTGGTGCATGATATCTGAATGCTGTGATATGATTGGTGCGAGATACATACTCTAATGCGGCAATCTGATTGGTGCGAGATACATACCCTAATACGGCGATTTGATCGGTGCGAGCAACATACAACTCTACACGCTAACATGGAGTTATTATTTTTTAAATGAAAAAAACAAAACAAAACAAAAAACTAAAAAACCTTAAGTACTGTGTAATTTGCTGTGTTGAATAAACAACTCACAACAACATTGAAGAGTGTGGGTGAGATAAGAAGCTGAGAGGTGAGACTCAATACCTTAGTCTTTCTAGTTCATTCAAGCGGTTCTAGGGCCGTCAGAGATTATCACGATGAAGAGAGTCATTGCCCCGAGAGGAAATTGGGTGTTCCTGCGGCTCGGCACCGAAAGTCTTCCGTCCTCTGTTAAAGATTTCAGTGAGAATATGATTACATTACAAATCACAGCTACATTTGGTGGCTGATTTGGCCACCAAGCACTTTTATTTGGTTTAAGTGTCACTATCGTTGACTTTATAAGTGTGGAGAAACCAGTGTCCCCTTAACATAGGCTCTAGCAATGTTGCACGGCCACACTACTTTAGCCCCTGATAGTCTTAGAACGAAAGTCGCGAAAGATGGGCTTCCTTTGCCTTTAAATGAATGGAGCCCATAGCTACTGGAAAGAAATCCCTAGTAGAAAAACCCTGGTCATTCAGGTGAGCGGTTTGGCTTGTGGCTAATCACTTCACCCTGTAGGCCAAGTAGATTATCAAAACCACCGAAAAAATACTCTGTCATGAACACTACTTGAGCAATAGTGTAGATAAGGCCTGAAAAAAAACTTCAGGCCTGTACGGGATTTGTACCCATGAACTATGCGATACCAACTGAGCTAACAAGCCAACTGGGAGTTGGTCCGAGGTCATGGGTTCAAATCCTGTACAGGCCTGAATTTTTTTTTTCAGGCCTTATTTTCACTACTGCTCAAGTAGTGTTCATTACCACGAAGATCACTTTCATATCCGCAGTTCAATTATATGACTTTCATATATTCACTGTCGTTTAAAAAATACTCTGTTAATCCCAAGAAAGAAAGATGAAATGATGAGACTGGGAAGGATTACCTTCCTTGAAGGGTCACTGGATAGGGTGACCCCTGAAGCAATCTAGTCTCTACTTACATGCGTCTTCTAGCTAAGGTATAGTTCAGCACCTGCTGCACCAAGGAGAACCCAGACGCTCCGCCGGGGAAATGGGCTGGAAAATTCACCCCAGTCTTTTCGCCAACGAAAAATTCAAGATGGCTTCCGTCGCTAGTTAGTAATTGTATAATGGCTCCATGCGGTATGAGTGTTATTTCACGCGCCAATTCCTTGGCTCTTCAGGGTTACAAGCACTGTTGTCATGTTATGTTACATTCGCCTGTGGAAGAAAAGCTTTTTGGCTTTTATCCACTGAAACAGGCTGTCCTGGTAAGTACCAGTTAGTCATGCTTGTGCCCTTTAGTCTTCATTTAGTACAGTAGTTAATGAAAATATGATTTCACCTGCCAAGTAGTAATGGAAAGATCTCTTTATCGCTAACTAATGTTTTCCAGAGCAAATCAGGCGTATGCATGAACACTTGACTGATATTGTGGACTTAGGTTTGAAAGAACACTGTTCATCGACTGATAAAAGGATACGCCAGTTACGTCCATTATTATACGTTAGATTTACTCTGAAAAATCTGATTTGTCGACAACATTCAATCGATATACATTATATACATTAGAATCACTCTGAGTACTCTGATTGGTGGAGAGCATACAGTCAACATACAATAGCGTGTGAAGTTGACATAATAATCCAATTTGTGATATAAACTACGGTGTTCTACAAGGATTTCCAGTCCTGAGAAAAGCCGTAACAACACACGTGATAAAATACTGTATCTTGTTATATGTGTTTGGTATCACCAATCAGCTGCTGTCACATTACTTGCCTTTGGCGCCTTTTGGTCAGGTTGATGAATGAATGGCAAAGCCTTTACCTCTTTTTTCGGATTATGGCTGCTAAACACTCAAATTTGTCTATTGCTTTCAGACAGCGATGTTCCAACTTTCCAGAAGGGGAAGAAAATCAAAATACAAAAAGTAAAACAGAAAGTTATCTATTTAGTGGCTAAATTGGTGAAGGCATTTCTTGTAGCTGAGAATGAAAGTCAGCAACGAAAAGATTTGCCACAGGCCGATTTTTTGTCATGTACTTGAAGGATTTATTCAGTCAGTAAGAACCTATTGAATAACTCAGAATTTTGTTGATTGAAAATTAGGCCCATTGTTTGTTTTTGTAGTGATTTAATGCATGTTTACACCGTGAGTGTACCGATGCACTTTACAATTGTTATTTGGAGTGTTGATCCTTTTGTTTTGATTCATTAATAAGGTTGACTTTTCTCTTCAGTAAAAGGCTATTGTGTTTATATGATAAACAAAATAATACATGTAGATGCTTGTAGATATGAAATTTCTCTTCTCATGTTCAACTCGACATTTCACGCGTGAGCTATTGGGTTAAACATTTGATGAGGAATTCCATATCTATGCACACCCATGTATTATTCTCTATATCTGCAGCAGGGTCATCATGTTGATTACAAAATCTGCCTAGTTTTCTAGCCCCACGTCTGTGTAGTGTTCTCAAACTTTCTGAAAACTCAGAGAGAAAGTATCTCATCAGTATCTGTTATGTTACTTACTAACTGGGAGGTTCATAGCAGAAAAACTGTGTTGGTGGTCTTGAATACCCACCAAGAGCTGCACTCAAGACACAGGGTATACTTTTTTTCTAAAAGGGTTTGACTCATGAAAGAACTCAAGACTTTGCTCAACTTTTTACAACAGAAAAATTGTTTTGGAGAATTCAAATAATCAATGAATGAAAGAAACATTGATTAATTCATTGTAAATAAATAGCTGACATTTTTAACTTCCTGAGTGACTTTTTTTGAAGGATTATTAGACTAAGAATAGTTCTTGGATATTATGTCAACCCATGTAATGACACATTTGCCATTGACAAATTCATTCCAAACTAATTTTCCTCGGGAAGGATATTTTGAATCCTTTTGATAAGGTGTTGTAGCTTGGTTCAGCTATTTCAGTTCTGGTCTGGGTAAACATATGGTTTATTTTAAGTTGAGCTCTTTCAGCAAATTTCTGCCTTTATCTATTGCATTATTCACATTATTACACTGAAGTAACATAACATATAAGTGCCAGTGGCAGAATTATGGCTGGACTGGTGAGGGAAAAATGATGCAGATTCTTGCTTTGGGAGTTTACATTTACATGTAATTGTGGAGACGTTAATTTTGGAATTTTTGAATAATGGCAATGGATATTTCGTAGGAGGGAGAATATCCAACACTCTTACAAATGCTTTTTAAGATGTGTTACATAAGCTCATGAACTAGCAGACCTTATTCATTTATTTTTGAAGATATCAACATATAATCAGCAACTAAATGGGTGAAATCTTACCATGTTAAGCTCACTTGTGGCTGGGGTAGATTTCTTACGACAAAAACGATTGACAGCAAAAAGTCCTATTGTGAATTTTGGATGATCCTTTCAATCTTTCCTAGCGTAGTTTGTCAGTTAGTGTAATTTCTTGCCAGTGATGCAAAACCTGAGGTTTTGTCTAACTATTTTTGCAAAGATTAAAGTATTATGGGAAGTTTGATTTTTTTGTAGTGGAATACTGATGCCACCACAATAAGATTTTGCTGTCAATTAGACATTTATGAATTTTTTGGAAGAGCTGCCTCATTTATTGAAGCAATCTACTATTAGTCAAATTTTTAGCTACTGTTCGCTCTTTACCTTCGCCAAAGTGAATAGTGCATGGCTGATAACCTCTTTGCAAGCCAATCAGATCTAGAAAAAAAAATTCACTAGTAAGGTAAGTAGTAAGGAAAAATAGATTAATAAAAATAAATAAAATGATTAATGACATCACCAGAATAGAAATGTGCTTGCAACTGGTGTCTTCAACAGGGCAGGGTGCTTTATGACTCCTGCTCCCATGAACAAAGTACTAATGAGCAGTTGCAAAATAGAAATACAATTCTCGTGTGAGAGCTTAACTACTTGAAGTCCTCTATTTCAACTTAAAAATTGGTGGGTTTACGGCTCGTCAGATTTGTCAGAACTCAACAGTCAGGTTATTTTTGCATTTCCTCAGATGCAGCTTCGTTTTGATGGCCGAATGGGATTTCCTGGAGGATTTGTGGACGATTTTGAAGATCTAGAGACTGCCATTAATAGAGAGGTTGTAGAAGAGCTTGGAGAAACAACAAATCCTGTCAACATTACTAAAGAAAACTATGTGATCTCTCATTTGTATGAGGAGTATGTGCCAGAACTGGACATCACAAAGAAACTTTGTCTTCACTTCTTTGCCAAAAATGTTCCATTAGAACAATTCTTAGAACTTGAGACAAGGAAACAAGGGGCACCGTATTTAGGTTATGAGGTTTGTCAGTCTTTCTTTTGAATTCCACCCTATACACACAACAATTAATGCTGAAACATTTTTCAAGTTTAGAAGTAGTATTATTTTTTTGAAAACTTATTGTATTATTATTATTTAACTCCAGGCCTGGGTTGTTTGAAGCGTGGATTATGATATCCATTGGATGAATCTCTATCCGGTGGATAACGCACTACGTTTTGTGAACACTTTCTGTTGAATAGCGATTTATCCGCTGGATAGCGTTATCCGCCCTTAATACAACTAGACTCAGCAGTCCATTGCAAAAGATTTATGTTTTTCACGTTAGATATCTTAGTTACAATGTCCATCTTTTATGTGCTTCAAACAAAGGATTCATTAACCTGTCAGCTCTCAAGATCCAATGTAGTAATTCTTCTTGCCTTTCTTTTGTTATATCAAGATAACGCCCTTTGGTGGACAGATTTGTGTGTTTTATTCACATTCAGAAGATATTGTACGATGTTGTAATTTAGGAGAGGTTAATTTTAATCTTTTTTTAGAGGCAAAAAGGTAAACTCAGTGGAAGTAGTCACAAGAAATTTATCCCAAGATTTTAGTAAATCATTCCAGCAAGAAAAAGTCTTTTATCGTTTTTACTGTAGTTTCGTAGACGGCAGAAATTTCACTGTTTCCCTTTCAACGGAATGCTTAAGTGAGAGACACAGCATTGTTTAATGGCTGTCACGTTTGACTCTGGATAAAGAGATTGAGAGTCAATCCTTAACTATCGGGGTCGTGTCCCATTGAAGGAAAAAGAATGAATTCTTGCTAAGCATTTCTTACCAGGAGATCATTAATCTAAAATGTTTTCCGGTGCAGTGACAGGGTCAGATAAGAGAGACGTGAGGAAATGTGCACATTCCGCTGTAACTTGTCTGTACCTATACGACCAAAGTCATGATCTGAAAAATTTTATGGTGATTTTTAAAGAAAGCGCATTTCTCTGTCAAGTTAATTATTTTCTTAGTCGGCGAAGGTTTCTTCTGTTGTGCTTTTACACAAGAAATAGTTTTGAAGTTCACCTCTCCCGGGAGGATATTATCCCTGAAAAATATTCACACCATGAAAAACTGGTGCGACTAGCTCGTACGCGCGGCATTTCAAGTTCGCTTTACTTATGTTCGGATCGTGACAAAAAAAAGACATTGGGACATGTTTCTCTCTTACAAAGCATTTTCTCGAACTTGTCGTGTTTGAGTTTCAAATTACTCGGTGAGAATATATATGCAGATCTTCCGATTGAGTGCGATGTTTGTTATTACTGAACTGTGAATTCAAACCTTACTTATTTGTCTGTTGGTAGGTCCTCGGGCTGGTTCGATGTCCAGTGTACATCTTAAGAGACAAACGAGGAGGGCTTCCGTCATTTCTAAGACACGACTTTGTAGGAAACTCCCGACAACAGCTGTTAATCGGCTTGGAACACGAAGGGATATTAACTCCAGAGGAGATCAAGGAAGTTGTGCAACTCTCTCAATCAATTCCAGCGTCGGCGGCTAAATTGTGACAGTAACAGTGTTTGATATTGCCGGGGAAGTACAGGTATGTGGAACTAATTTCAGAAGATAACGGCATTTGATAGTGCCAATTGCTTTTCTGAGGAGGAGTGGACATGCAATCAATTCTGGGCTTGATGCGTGGGTGAAGGCTGGAAGTTTCGATAAAACCTTGTGAAAATGGACGTTTATCCTGGTCCATTTTTAAGTTTGCGAGCTTAATAAACGATATTCCACAGCCGCTTTGGAAATGATGCAAATGTAATCGCAAAGCAAGTTTTTATCACGAACGAACAGCGTTTTACGGAAGAACAATGGCCGTATTACTCATACGATTCGACTCACAAGACGAATTTCAGTGAACACTAATATTTGTTAGATTATTATTTTTTACTATTGTGATGATGATATTATTATTGTTATTATTGTAATATAACCGTGTGTATATTCCAAATGCAAATGATACTTGTAAAAGCTTTTTAAAGTTTCCCGCAGGCAATTTTTTTTGCCTGGAGCAAAAACGAAAACAGCTGATTTCTGGAACTCATTGGTCGGTCCATTGTGCGATGTTGGTTCTGTTGATCTCTTCCTTAATCCAAAGATAACAAATACGTGCATTTATTGTAAACGGTAATAAACGGCAATAAACGATATTAAGTGTGAAATGTGTCTGGAAATCAGTGTCAATGTTTTCTCGTATGTTTGTTTGTTGAGCTTGTTTTTGCACCTCCCTACCGCGTCCTCCCTCCTTTAAAAAATCCTGTTATTTAATTAACACGCAATTTAGTGGCTAATTTAGCGATTAATTTTACCGCTGAAGTGTGCGATCATTACCATAACTTCTTAGAGTTCTACGGATCTAAGGCTAGGTATTTTTTAATTATTGCTGCCTTGTAATGCGCGTAAGATTTTTGCTAAAAATAATAACCTTGAAGCTGTTCGATTCTGATTACTTGTGGTAGTCTGTGACTGTTTGATATCTTCCCTTTTTTATCCTCTTAACAGAACGAATTTTTTTACTCAATTGATATAAACGAGTGTATTGATAAAAATTTGACAAAAATGAGCGCTGCGGGATCATGAGGTACCAGTTTAAACTCCTTCAGCTATGCGAGGGATCCGCGCATGCGTTACTCGCGATATCCTGGCTTCGCGTTGTCGGTTTTGTTACATGAAATAGAAATTTAGTTCACCAACAATTCTCTATCAGAGGCTTAACTTTCAAGGCTGAAAGCTTTTTGTTGCCGGTGTGGTAAAGTGGAAATGCTCTGCGTGATTGAATGATACATTAGGCGTGAAATAAGTTTAAGAATTAATTATTTAAAAATAGTCTCAGAACTAAAATAGAACTAAGATGGTCGGAAGAGTATTTCACCGCGTAGGTTATGTGATTTTTGGCTTTCAGCCGAGAATGTACAACAAGTAAACCACATTTTAAGTGTGTACCTCTTCAGGGTAATGTTTTGTGGTGTGCGTGACTCGCTTTCACATTCCCTAAATGGGCTTGCCTTTCCTTCAGCTGTCTCTTTGTATGAAGAAGTTCTTCCTCTTTTACCACCGACCGAGCTTTTGTCTTTTTTAACTTACTGAAAAATGATTGGGGCTAGTGTAAAATCTTGAGTGCGTAAGGAAAGGTCTAATTCATTTTGGACAGGAGTGCAAGGTGCGGAATCACCTCAATCGAACCGCATCTCTTCAGATTTTGCACCCCAATATTCTTGCCACTGATCTACAGAGAACACTTAAGTTAGCCGGCCCATCGTCATGATTACAAAGTTCGTGTGTTACATGATCCTTGGATACTGTTAGTATCAGGAATGTCGGAAGCGCCAAATAGAACAAGAGAGATGGCTCAGGATTGCTATATTTTCTATTTCCTCCTCATACAATTTTTCTTCCATTGAACCATGTTTAAGAATTGCAGGTTTTTCATTATCTCTGCAACCAAATTCGGCTTTGTTAGTTTTTTCTTTGCTCTGGGTTTCGAGTTGGTTGTTAACCAGACTCTGAGTAGTAAAAACACACTAAGTCTACAAAGAAAAAATCGACAAAGTTGGAGCTTAGTTTGTAGAGCAGGGCCTTGA
The DNA here is from genome assembly GCF_036669915.1 of Pocillopora verrucosa. Classification (NCBI taxonomy): domain Eukaryota; kingdom Metazoa; phylum Cnidaria; class Anthozoa; order Scleractinia; family Pocilloporidae; genus Pocillopora; species Pocillopora verrucosa. The sequence continues at coordinate 17,808,240 of NC_089325.1, forward strand.
TCAACAATGGCATTATGCGGTCTGTTTTTCGCAGCTTGACTTCAGTATACACAATAATTGTCAAGAGGTTAACCTGTACTAAATAGTCATATTTTATGTTGCTATTAGTAGGTTTCGAAGCGCACTATTCTTTTGAAAGTAAAAATCAATTCAATGAGTCAGTACCTTCTCCAGGCGTGGCCATGTTAACCTTGTTGAGTTGATGTGACCATGAATTTATCAGCCGAGAACAACGAACTGACCTATCACTAAATTGATACTGGTTTAAGTTGATAACTTAAGTATTCTTGTTTTATTTGCTATTATTTGGCCATCTGAGCATGTCGGGTTTTGCCTCTAATCCAGTCTAGTGTGGTAACTGAGCGACAACAGCATGGATAGAGAACATGGCGTGCGGTAGTAGAGTGGGCGTGAGGCGACAATTAACTCAGTTCTAGAGTTTGAATACCAAGGGTCAAGAGTTTTTTGCTGGAAATCGTGAGGAGGATGCTAACACCTTTACAAAACAGGAAAACAAACCTCCTCTTCGTTTTTTCGAAAGAAGTTGATGAAGTAGTCATTGTGGAGTATGATAAACTACATCCGAGACAGTCTAAAAAGCGGAAAATTCGACCCTTCCTGTGAGGTTAATCAACACTCCTGCCTTTTTTCCCACGGTGCTTTTACCAATTCATTTATCGGTGGACTTCAACCTTTTGCGAATCAAACATTTCGCTGAAGCGCAATTCTTGAAACATCCATTGTCGTTCAGCTAGACTTCCCATACGGAAATTAATTTTTGACGCATGTTATTGTGATGGTTCTAATTGTCGTTATCTCTTTAGCGATCTTATTTTGTGCCCTCTTTTGTAGTGCCTTGTTGAAAGGAAACCCTTTTATTCAATTATCTCTTTATCTTGGTTTAAACCTAAGTGTGATGATTACAGACGCTAGAGTAAAATAATCCGTTTGATACAAATACTCGTGGAACAGTAGGCACGCACGAAAACTGCGCAATGAGATTATTTTTATATCAGCGGTTTAACAGCCTCATTGACTCAGACAAATTTATTTCAAGATAGATTATTTTAAGCTGGCCTCGCGTTAAACCGATTACACACTCTATAAACACTCCGTTGGAACAAAATTTGTGCCAGTGTTATGTATCCCATGTTCCATTTTAGCTATCGATACCGGAAAAGGCGACCTCATTCTTCCGGCCACTCTTTGAATAATTAAACGCGCCTAAAACAACGTCAAGATGCAGAGCGAACAAACACTATGGCGGGAGCTTATGTAAAAAGGTTAACTTGCCGTCTGTGTACTTTACATTTAATTGTGAAAAAGAAACGCCGTCTTATTGTAATCAATCGGCACTTCTATAACCTTGCTTCGTGAAAGGGAAAAATAACTCACAACGTTTGAGAACTGCGTGTGAAAAACGATTGGAATCTGCTCTGTCTGACGTGATTTTTGTTTCGCGCTCTCCGTGCCGCAAAAAGTCGAACAGCTCGTTAAGATCCATTTTGATACTAGATGAAACCTAAAGAGTGGGTGGATATTGTACCGCTCATTTCATCCCTGTCGCTGATTTTGGGAAGATACGAGTTGAAGTGTCTTGAGGCTCTGTTGAGGTCACCTCGTTTGATCAATTGAGTTGTAATTAGCTTCTTTACCTCCGCCCACCCTCTGCGATCAACAAACAATCATTGTCAAGCGATAAACACTTTAAGCGGAAATTTAGCTATTAGAGGTATTAACCGGGTTACATTTTTCAGCCAAAATGCCCGGTCGTTGATGTGTCAATTCTTTCTTGGGACATAGCAGGGCGAAAAAATGACGGGAATTTTTGAAAATCAAACTGTACTGTTAAATTGTTTCCATTTGGAAGGCAGTATGACCAGTCAACGACACATGTCCTTCCACTTTTCCATACGTCACCATTAACCGATTGATGTCATTTTGGGCGACCAATCAGGACTGTTGTTGTTCATTAGCGATGACAGGTGAAATGAAATTGGCTAGCCGTGAACTTCAATAATATAAAAGCAAAGGACCAACCGACCACTAGCTGCATCACGTGTGAAATTGTATTTACGTTTTCATCATTTTTTTTTTGTTTAGTATACAGAACAGTGGGCCTCATAAGAGAAACTCGTATAAGTATGGAGAGGAACGAATCCATCGTTTTTGTCTTGTTAATGTTGGTCCTCTTCCAAGACAGGACCACTGCCAGTTGGATGTTAGTGCGTTTTTATCTCATGCATTTCCATTCATTAAAATCAAAAACAGAAGCTTTTCCAATTTGATGGACAAATACATGAGCGGTGGCGGTGTAGTTGATGAAAAGTTTCTTGCCTTATTTTGAAGGTGGATGGGAATTTCGGCGCTGGGCACCCGAAGCAGTGGAAATCTGACGACTTGTTATGGAGTTCCTGGCTTGTCCTCTCAGCAGATGACTGTCTGTCAGTCCAAACCGGACCTCATTCCAACCCTCAGACGTGGAGCAAAGCTTGGAATTGGTGAGTGTCAAAACCAGTTTGCCAAAGAACGATGGAATTGCTCCACCACAAATTCCTCGTCAGTATTCGGTGGAATTATTAACATAGGTGAGTACAAATATCTTCAGTGTAACTTTTCTCACTGTGCGTCAGTGACGTTGCTACAAGTTTCCCTCTTTTCCGTGACAGGAAGTCGTGAGGCTGCGTTCATTTACGCGATAACTTCTGCTGGTGTGGTACACGCGGCCAGCAGGTCATGCAGTCTTGGCAACCTCAGTGAATGTGCTTGTGAAACTCGCAGGAAAAGAAAGCAGCCCTCCAGAGGATGGGAGTGGGGAGGCTGCAATGATGACGTGAAGTTTGGTGTCTGGTTGTCAGAGACGTTTGTAGATGCACCTGAACGGAACGAGCGAGGTGTCACGAGCTCTGATAAGAAGGCACGTTTACGGAAGAAGGCAAGACATGCAATGAACCTTCATAACAATCATGTTGGTAGACTGGTGAGTCATTAGCACACTTCTTACCAAGGTTTAAATATGTTAGTGCAGTTATCAGCCTTCTGATGAAGTTGACAATCTTCGATCGACACTTTAGATTAAAGGCTATAGGCACCATCGAATAGTTTGAAGAAAATAAAATAAAGTGTTATCTTGTAAAGAATGTTAATCCGAAAGTTTGCGAGAAAATCTGGAAACATAAGATGGTTGGGTTTAAATGTCACCTAAGCGATTTAGAATGTTGTGTTCGAGCAGGTTTTAGGTTTAGGAATTTTTTTGGAGTACTTTTCAACTCACATAAGTTCGAAACGGAACTGGCCAAGACTGCAAATGTTCATCGAAATGGCCAGTTTTCACGAAATTTCATGCATATAACGATAGGAAAAAAAAAATCAAAGGTAGAATATCTATTTCTTCAAGTATTAGAATCACGAATGTACTAACAGCTCCAATAGTCTTCATGACCAGTATTCAATTGCTCTTAATTGCTCAAAATGGCTTCCTTTCACAACACATTCTCTTTTTTCAAAGACGAATTAGAATTGCATAATTAAAAATTACTATTCGATTGTTTGAAAGAAGGAACCTGGGCGGCTTGCATGAAAATCTCGTGGGAAAAGTGAGATCACTTTGTTCGAGATCGATGTAACGTTAACATATGATGGTGTTCAGTTCCAAATAAAAACAGTCTGACGTAAAATTTGATACGAAAAGGACACAAGGTTCAATCCTCATCGATCAACAGAGCAAAACAGTTTACTTGTAAATAGCATTTATTTTGGGAGAGATATTGCTGGTAATTTTATCGGTCATCTTCTTAATTTCATGAGCATGTGGAAGATTATTTGATTGTCATTTTTATTGAGTCATTTATTGACTAAGTGAGTCCAATGGGCCATTAATTTTGCGTACGCACAAGATAAACAGTTTAACAGACGTTCGATGGCAGTCCACTAAACGGAACTCGGAATTTTTTTTCATTTCAGAACTCGAAAATTCGTATTAGGCGCTGTATTTTCGGACTAATATATGATTTGGACTTACCACGATTTACTTATACTTGTTTTTTCATGATATTTTCAAGCTAGACACGATCAGCCAATAACCTATCAAGTTTCCACATAATTTGTTGGCGTGGTAAAATTCTTTAGAAAGTTTTGTTGCAACAGGGTTTGGATTTTATGGGTAAGAATAGAGTTATTTGCGGCTTTTCAAATTGAAGTTGGTTTGTCAGTAGGCGATCTTCAATTCCAGACATTTCACAAGTTTTTTGCTGGTTTCCCCCCCAATTTTCCCCACACGCAAAATTAGCTGTTAAACACATTAGACGATCCGAGTGGAAAAAGTCATGTAAACGATTTTGCAAGTGGTTTTAAAGTTCAATTTCGTACGCGGATATTACAACAGTGGTACCTTACATCTTGTTTCTCTTTCACCATTGGCCTACAGAAAGCGACTCTAATGTCTTCCTCGGCTTACATCTCTGGAATTTGGAATTTCTCTTTTAGTTGATAATGTTAGCGTGATTGAGTGGCTTCTTTTAAATCTCTCCAAATCTGGAGAGGTACCTCCCTCGACAAGCTATTTATCATGTGTTGCCTTCAGTTTCCTCTTAACAGCAGAACAACGCACTTCAACGCAATGGATTTTGCATGTGTTCATTAATTATCGCTTACTCGTTCTTATTTTATAGCTTAGAACACTAGAGCAACTTCAACTTAACGCTCAAAGCCATTAAGTTTGTATTTATTGGCGGGCCATTGATAAAAGCTCAGCAAGACTTAAGACCATTTGGTAAAATGAATTTCGTTTCATTATTGTTCTTATTAGGTTGACCTCCAGCCAAAGAAAACAAAGGGATCAAACCCCACTCTGAACTTAATGTGATTATAACGTATTTTCCCTCTGTCCATACTTTAACGGGAGACAAAATAATTGGAGGTCCTTTAATACTAGAAATATCAAACTCATATGTTGAGATGACGACAAATCATGTAGCAGTTTTCCTTTGGCACAGCAGATATCTTTTTAAAGCACGTTTTTGGTTTCCTGATGCTCAAAGTTCTTCCGTAGTCTAGATTCATCAAAATTAAACGATTATGGATGAGCTATCATGTCTTAGAGCAAATGGAACTTCGGTTCATGTCAATTAGGGACAAAATGTTATATTTTGATTATGTCGGAAATGTCGGGTAACAAGGGTAGAAGAAATGGGGTGTTTTCTCAGCTTAATCAATTTTAGATTGGCATAGGTCCGTTAAAAGCACTTTATCCACCGGTGTTTTTTGTTCTTTGCGAAATTCACCTTATCTCAGTTGTAGTTGCGGTTTCCGTCACCGATAAACACATGAAGTTGGGATTAATATGTAGTATTTATTTATGTTTGAATTTGATTGTTGTTTACATTATTGAAAAAGCGTGTGTATCAAGTGCTGCTCTTCACTCGGCCATTAGGCCGTTTGTCGCCCCACAAAATCGTCAGCAGCTGTCATTTAGTCAAAATATTTTTTGGATTTCTGACAATGCAGTAAATAATGCGTTGCTTGCCATTCTGACGTTAGTTGTAGCTACTCACGTAGCAAGATGATGCGGCCGGCGCCTTGTGCTGTCAAATTACTCTGTAGTGTGTACATAGACAAGATTTTTACTTAACTTATGATAATGAGGCGGCAACAAGAATGCCTTGCCGATGTCGGATATTGAACAGTGTTTGGTTTGTGGCCGCATTCGGAACATATCACGTACAACTTATACAACTAGACGCACTCAGTCGGTGTACGATTGAGGTGACGATTCCTTGCACGGTTTGAAGACTTCAGAGTTATCGTGGTTTGCTCTAAAAATTTGTTTTGATTAAACACAACCGTTTTCTTGTTTGTTACCGCTTTTTGAATTCCGTTGGGGCTAAGGGTTGTAAGTAGTGATTTGGTCGAAGGAATATTCTTGTGTTCATAGTCAGACTGAAAGCAAATGTCAGGACACGAAACCTCCTTTTTTTAATTTTTAGACTCATGTCCAACTGTCCAACTGCTTTTCTACGTTTTGGCATTAAGGCAAAGTTAAGTGAGACAATACGCATAAAATATAAATTTTTAGTGTAAAGTCGTTTGGACTATTGGTTACCGGAAATAATTGAAACTAAAAATGTTAAACTAACCAACCTTTTTTCTCCTTTTTGAGTTGTGTTTACAGTCTTTATAAGCCGTCTTTTGCGGTAATTTCTCGTTGCATACGAGCTGGACAAACCTCCAGAAATTTCTAACGTAAAACGCATGTAGCTTTGCTATTGTTGGTTGAAAGCTCTAAAGCACAATATTACGTTTCCTATTGAATATTAGTTAGAACCACTTAATTTTCCTTACAGTTGCGTGACCTATAAGTTCCAACCCATAGCTAATTTTTAATGACAAAATCATTGTGATGTTGTAGAGGGAGAGAGAGAGGGGGGGGGGGGGGAGAGAGAGAGAGAGAGAGAATGAGAGACAGCTTAAGTATTAGGGTGACACTTATTTACTCCTTTACTGTTTTTGTCAAGTACAAACTATCGTTGGGTCTAACGGAAACGTGAGGGCAGGGGGTGGGGCAATGGGTAGAGATTGGGGTGCAAATGGAACTTTTAACATTCGTGATGGAACGAACTGTTCATAGGTGTGTCGTTATGTTCTGACGACAGCGACTCAGAAAACACGGATGTGGGAGATGTAAACACCTCTGTTGTGTGGGATCGTAACTAATTTATTAATCTGGTCGGCTTGCTATTTGTTTTCTCAGCCGTTTTCCTTTGGAATTAATCTCCTCATTAAAGACAAATCATCTCTTTTTGGCCGCTCCTAGAGTGATTTGGAATTTGACGGGAATTTTGTAAATGATCGGTTTGAAGAGCTTGTCACTCAAAGTCAAGAGAGTGACGCCGTGGGAAATTCCAATCGAAAAATCTGAGTCTTTATTTATATAATAAATTTGGTTTCCAATAAACGCCTGGGGCCGATTTTTCGAAAGGTTGTGAGCGCTAGTCCAAGGTCAGAATTTAACCTCGGTCCATATTTTTCCTCTATGCAGCAATGTTTGTTGCTGACTCCTGTGATATTTCATACTTTAAGATGAAATTAAAAGAAAACTAAAGGTGGTTGATAATTTTGCTTTTAGAGACTCACGACAATCTGGGGAGAAAATTCAATTTATAAAGCATAATCATAAGGAAAGATGTGTTTTCGTCTTGTCACGAGCGTAGGACAAAGAAAAAAAATTCTGAGTCCCCATGAGGAATCGAACCTCAGATCTTCGGATTCCGCGCTCTGATGCTCTCCCACTGAGCCACAGAGACTCCACGGTAAGCGAGGTTTATTACGAAGTTCATATGAAACGCATCCTGCATACTACTAGGATCGGCAATGTCGAAAGCGTCAAGCGCGTGCTTTCCCAATCACTCTAGAGCTTACAGAAAACACAAATAGGATTGTTCAAAACATAATTAAGTTTTGTAGTTAGAAATTAGAGAGATGGTAAGTTTTGAGCTCGGTAAAGAAGTAAAGAAAGATGTTTTTCGTCTTATCACGAGCGTGGAGCAAAGAAAAAAATTCGAGTCCCCACAAGGGGACTCAGGGCGCGGAACCCGAAGGTCTGAGGTTCGATTCCTCATGGGGAATCAGAATTTTTTCGACCTCCTTAGCGTCACAATGCTTACTTGTCCCATTTTCTACAGAGACCAAACTTCAGCTTTAAGTTTCCGAATAACTTTGTCAATGTTTGCAATCAAAACATATCTGATCGCTGCCCTGACATCGGCTCGGTTGTTGCTTAGGTTCGTGAAATGAAAAACTGCAGAAAATGCTGAACGCAGGTTACTATCTCGGGAGTTATGTTCAATACATTTCCGAACGTGCGTACAAAAGTTACCTAATGTATATCATCTTGCCCAACTCTAGTCTGTCTACAGCCGTTTATTTTATTTTCAGTTCAGAGGGGGCGCGTAAAGCGAGCATAACTAAGAGCGTGGATCTTGAGGGCGACCGCGTAGTAGGTTGAACACCCACACTTTTGTGTCTGCCTTCGTTAAATCCCTAGCGGTTCTAATTTATTTCGAGTCATAGACAATAAGCTGAGGGAAAACAGAACGTCCTGTGAACAGAATATCCTGAAAGTGACTAACTTTAAAGAAACTTTAGAGTTTACCTATATTTCCGAAAAATTCAATGATTTTTGTAACATGTGAAATAACTCTTAGTGTCCTATACCCCTGAATTGATTTTACACGGCATTTGTTTTCAGCAACAAAATTAATATCTGTCTACTTTGTCAGACCAGTCATCGTTCAAGTGAATCTAATAACTGTTTACCAAACTTGTTATTCTTAAAATTTTGGTATCTGTTACATTTGTTATCTTTTTTCTTCTATCTTTGATCATTCAACGGGTTTTATTGCGCAGTATACGATGATAAAACGTAATACCGAGATATTGTTTTCTCAGCCGGTAAGATGGGCCATCGGAGATTGTAAGTATGTCATCCGAACTAAGTGAACTCGTCACTTCAAGTAAATTGCTCTAGTTTGGAGAAGAATGAATGAATTCAGCACACGTATTCTTTAACACCTTCGATATTAAAAAAACGCCAATCGAAAGCGGTCTGTCGCTTAAAGAACCAATAAGAATGGTTCTTTTATCGCGGCATACTAGTTAACCGTACTGTATCATCAGAGTGCTTACAGTCAAGGGCTGTTTGGTCCAGTGAAAGGCGGGATTTTAATGATTGATACTGTGATTAACCCTATACTCGTTTCATTGTGTTAGGTTTTTAAATTTCATTTGTCTGGCCGGTAGTAAGAATTATATCAAAAAGTACGTTTTGTTCAAGATAGGCCTTCTTCCCGATTCTCCTAAAATATTATTTTTGTTTTCTAGTAGCATTCATTGATGTTACACCAGACACTGCAACTCCTTTTACATACCTCATTGCAGAGCAAATATTGGACACTTTACGTTTTGTTTCCAAGGACCTAGATTTTTAAATTCTCTGAATATAGGAATCCAGAATGTTGGCACACTTCCCCTGTATAAGTCTAAATTGTTAACATTATTCCTAAGCTGACTCCCTTCTTGTTTTTTTTTTCCTATTCAATCGAGCTGTTCTATTAGATGTTTATTTGAGTGCCTGCTATTGTTGTTGTTTTATGTGATGTTCTTTGTGTTCTTTCCCTTTTAACCTACAATATTTTTTACCTAAATTACGCCCTAATACCCCACGTTTGTAAAATTTTAGGAGCCTGTAGCACATAAGCCTCTTGGTTTCTCAAAGGATTTCCTCGCCACATGTTAAATTTTCAATTATATTGTATTATATTAATGTATATGTAATTTCTTTTATTTCTATTGATTTATTATAATCAGAAAATGGCAAAATAAACAAATAGAGGATAAATCTCCACTGCTCATGTAAACATTTTTAATATTGTTATTTGCAGGCCGTTCAAACCCTTGTAAGTGATCGCTGTCGTTGCCATGGAGTCTCTGGCTCTTGCACCATGCAAACATGCTGGAAAACTGTGCCGAACTTCGAAAAAGTCGGGGAATTTTTAAAAGCTAGGTACGCGAATGCGGTACAAGTAGTTTACAACAGACGAAAGCGACGCATAAGGCGAAAGGAGCAGAAACGACTAAAGATTACCAGAGATACGTTGGTGTACATCGACCGGTCACCAAACTATTGTAATCCTAATCCGACTCTGGGCATCTTAGGCACGTCTGGCCGGGTGTGTAACAAGACGTCTTCAGGAGGAGACCGATGTGATATGCTGTGCTGCGGAGGAGGGTACAACACTCAGGAGGTACGAGAAGTCAAACGGTGCAACTGCAAGTTTGTATGGTGTTGTGTTGTGACCTGTGAAAAGTGCCCTCTGATTTATGACCGGCACACCTGCAAGTAACCATCAAGATTCCCCTCTTTTAGCAGCAATTTTCTTCCCCGTGGAGATCAACTTTATAGTTTAATAAGTTATTTATTAATTAAAAACAATCAGGAAGTGATATGAATTAACATGGTGGCTAAAAGCCCGCGTTCGTCTTTACTCTTGGAACTTTCCTACTTCCACTTTAGCACAAAAGAAAGGGAATGTCAATGAATAACAACAAAGTTATGCTTTGAGTTGAAACTCTACTCAGCAACTACGTATCTCGTAAACTAGCTGTGCATCAGCAATTTATCAATAATTTATTAGACTCTGTTAACTGCAAATAATGTCTAGTTTAATGCAGTAAGAAAGAAGTGAACTAATGAGGTGGAATACAAATGATACTAAGGTTTTCATTTTTTTAAATAGTCTGACTGACCGACTGACTGACCTACTGGCTGACCGACTGACTAACCGACCGACCAAACGACCGTCTGACAAACAGACAGGCAGAGAAAGACAGACTTATACAGGCAGCAGAAGAAAGACACTGAGTCGGCAGACTGTCAGAAAAGCAAACAACAAACCCACATACGTAACCAGCAAATTAACAGACGCAGTACTTCAAACGAAAATTTTCAAGGCAAAGGCGTGGAGTACAGCGTCTTATTGTAACCGATATTTTCAATTTTCTTGTTGTTATAAATGTCAGTCAGGTACTGTGTAACATTTTGCATGTAGTGTACGTTATTTATATCCAGTAGCACGTAAATGACTTGATTTGATCATTTTAAGGGATACATGGCCAGTTTAATGCCGGTCACTTTACTATAATGGGCAGAGCAGGGGACACATTCTTCTCTTTTTATTCGTCCTCTCTATTTTATTCCGCTTGCAATCGACAAAATGACATAGTGATATAACTGATACACGGTTAAGCCACCTACATTCTAATTGGTGACGATATTTTTTTATTCAAAACATTTTCAAGTTTGAGATATCACTATCAATTCGCTTCTTGCCCATTTCCGGTCCATGCAAGAAGACAATAATCGATAATATATGGTGTAAAGTTATGTCGAGTTTTTATCACATAGGAAACCTTGAAGTTCTTGCTTAGTTCATTTATACAAATTGGCTGCTTTAAAATTAATTTTTAACAAAATATTTGTACTTTTGTTGTTGTTGTGTTTTTTTGTCAGCTATTTTGTTAAATAAAACGAATTAGATTCGGAAATGTGCCGTTTCGTTTTAATGCGCCGTGAACACTGGCCAAGGGTTTCTAGTGCGCGATAGTCCGTCTGTGTCAACTGGCTGACGAAAATCAACTTAGTTCAATGGGAAAAATTTATCAAGAATTGTAATAACTCGGCATGCGAACTTTTAGATCATAAATGAGTCTCAAAGAAGAGTTTGGCAATGTATGATCGCGTGACAAATTGTAATCACCGTTAACGGTTGTTTTGAGGTACAAAACTAACTTATTCTGATCATTTGTATTGCTTTGAGGCACTTTCTCAGACAACGGTTCCCAGAACGCTTCTGCTAAGTCTATTCTGCAATACTTGTAGCCAAAAAAGTATCTTCAATTAAATTGTCTGGTTTTTCCGGCTTTGTTAGGGGCGTCCTGGCATCCTGGTGATTCACAGAGTTGGCTATCCTTTATATTGAGAAGCCGTAAGAAGTCGATCTACCATCATTAAATCAAAGAAGAAAGCTATGAAATAATAGATAGGTTATGGCCATCGTTGAAGAGATGAGTTAACTTTGTGTACGAGTACTGTAATGTATGATGGCAGATTTCACAATCATGAACTGACGTCTCTTTGTTTGGAATTTCTTTAATTGCAGTTTACCTGAGATGAGAAATTCGCTACGAAATCCATTTACAGTAACCCTCTGATAATTTCCAGTGGGACTTTTTTCTAGGGCTCCCAGCCGGGGGGCTTATTACAAAAAGGGGGAGGGATCTTAACAATAACTCACTGTGGGAAAATACAGAATTGTCCCATATTTACTAATACCGTTTGCAGTATGTATTTCTCCGGTTGAAAGGCTACAATGTTTGTAACAGAGAATAACGCAGGTTCTCAAATAAAACTACGTTTTTGTACTGCAACACTACTTGAACAAAAGAACAACTATTTCGGTATTTAGATGGGGAGGGGGGGAGAGGGGGGGAGGGGGGGAGAGGGGGGGAAGGAAAAAAGGCCTCCATCAAAGAAGGGAGATCCAGTTCAGCTTTCAAAGCTAGAAAATGACCAAGATCCCCTCTTATAACGGAAGAATTGCAGTGAGACCAATAAACAGTAAAACATGCTACTGATACAAGCGACTTAAGAAGTTTAATTATGCCGGCTTTCGGCCGATGGACAACACTGGTGCTCGGACTACAGCCTTAGCGTTCAACTTCAAACTGGGAATTGGAAAAGCTATCAAGCGTTCTTTCCAATTGCAAAAGTGTGTGATGTTTTCGTAAGATTTTGGTACAGGTAAAAGATAATTATGCACCCAGCTTTTAAAAAAAATTCAAAATAGACGACGTTCACATTAATTCAGGGAAAAAGCCACCTGCTAGCTTCACGAAGATTCTGATCAAGGAGGCACTGAGTCAAATGTTAAAGAGACAGTGCAACTGTAAAGAATGAGACAAAAAGCAGATCCTCACAGAGAGAGATGTGTGTTTAAAAAGAAATTTAACCCTAACTCTAAACTACCAACAGCTAATTAGCAATAAGGAGAACCAAGCAGCATTAAATGTACATGTGCTTTTAGAGGTTAACAGCCACTCTACGTACAAACATAGCCGGGTTTATTCATTGAAAGATTGCAATCGACAGCAAATGACGAAACTTTCTCTCTCAGTCCAGCATCGTTCAGAAAACTCGCATCCCCGATTTTGGGAATCAATCCAGGCGGACAGTTTCTAAAAGAAATTTTAAATGAAAAACTCATACTTTTAGAAGAAAGGCGTTACAATTGGTAAGGTGAATTAATAATGAATAAAAAATTGGTATCGAGGGAAAGAGCGAACGAAATGCTATTGATGAGCAAGCTAAGTATTTCAGTGATCTAGTTGTTAATTGTGATGCACCATCAATGTAAAGTATTTTTTCGGTTTCAAACGATTGAAAAAGCAGAAAAAGAAATGAACAAATAAATGGCTAGACTTAAAATCGGAATCGTGAGAGATCTAGAAAATAAAATACTTATTCATCGTAACATTACTCCTCATCATTACTCCCTCTGAAGATCATTCTTAAAACTCTTTATACTCAGGGCGTGTATGTGGCATTTGCTCGTGTTTCGCAGATGTTATGAAGTCTTTCATGGTTGATAAGAAGTTTTTTATTAGAACTTTAATGCAAATGTTGGCTTGAAACGTAGATGACAATAATTTAATTCCTCATAGTTTGTACATTATACACAAGTTAACACGATTGTTGAAAGTTTTTGCTAAATGACTGATTATCTACGTACGAGCAGATTGTTGGAAGAAACGTCATTAACAAGACGTTATAATGTGTCTGTATTTGAAGAATGTCCCTGATGCCGTGTAACACAAGCGGATCGCGTAAATGACATATTGGTCTTTCATTCAAACTAGTCTTCGCGCCATCACAGAAGACATACGGTAAAATTTTGCTATTATGAAGTGGTTTGATACCAATGTGCTGCATATACAGTCCAAAGCAAGCGTCTTCAACTGGTATGATAGGAACCTCCTGAGACGCAGCGAGAAGTCTGGGCAAGAGACTTGCACTGAACACATAACCTCCACCCGAGGCATAAGGCGGATACTTATGTCTATTAATGTCCATTACGGACACATAGTAACGATTAGTTTTATCTCTCACAACCTCCATGTCCCTCTGAATATTACCCGCGTATAGCGGCCTTGATCCATTGGTCACGTGATATTCTTGTAGCCACTGAACAAGCGATAGGACATTCACGTAACAGTCATCGTCTGTCTTGAGAATATACTTAGGTTTGCAATGGTGTGAGGTCCACTGAAGACCTAATAAAGTCTTCAAGGACAAGTTACGGTATGTATCGAGGAAATCTCCGATGACAATGTCTTTGTAAACCTGAGCTTCTTGCCTCAGCAGATTGTTTAGCTTGGAACTATTCGTTTTCCCAACGAGGAAAATTGTCTTCCAAGATCTAAATGAAGGAGAAAAAGAGTCTTCCTTAAACGAAAGGTTCTCATTCCATAGAGTGTCAAACTTCTTTAGAGATTTGTAAACGTACAATAAACGGCTTGAACCTGGATTAATATTTTATCACATTGTTTGGTTTTATCAACCGGTTTAAAACACTCATAATCCACAACTCCTCTATACGCTCAGACAAAGGCCTGACACTCGAAACGCTAGATTTAGAAACTCTTTACGGTGGCCAATGTACAATATGAACTCAGTTGATTAAACCAAATTATCTTGTAATACACCACGCCGACGCAGCACCACATATTTCTTTCTGTAATCATACCAGCGATTGACAAATTCGCGGTCTTGCGATTTTGTTAATCACTCGTATGATTACAGACCGAATTGGACTCCACTCGGTCCTATTACCATTATCAACTTAACGACAACAAAAAGTTGTTACGTGTAAACAAACAAATCGCAAAAAATTGTTGTTTCGTTAACCGAACAAGTAGCTCAGGTCAACACAATTAAGAAGGATTTCTTCTTTTGTTTTGTTTTTTTTTTTTGAGGTGTCGAGTTTGCTTACTCATCTTATCTTAACTCAAGTTATGGGACATGATGTTTTTTAGTATTGTGAAATCCAATTACCGTGAGGGAACAAGAAGTCGAGAGATCAAAAATTAGACAGCAAGAATTCTTTAAAATGACAAAGTTTTCCCTAAAAATTTTTGTGGAACTCTTCTCGAAACCGTTGCCACCAAAGAAATGTAAATCGGGTCGTATATGAACATATGGGTAACATATGCAGGGCATAGCAACAAGGCACACACCTGCTTACGCAGGATGAATATCTGAATTCCGAAAGACACACGCTGACATTTAGCAAAAACCTTTCGTACACACATTCCATAAATTAGCCATTTGATGAGATTCTACGACGTAGCTGTGCTCACATGCTGACGTATTCATGGCTTTCATTCATCATTGTAGTCTTATGACTAGGCACATTCTAGGTTTTGTCGGATCTGAAATTTGCTTGTTGAAATTGTGGACTCATGAAATGATACTGGCTGCCACAGATATTTTTATGAGATGAAGGTTCTTGGTTGCGAGACAGGCCACGAGTCACGGAAAGTCTCATTACCATTTATTTAGGGGAGACATCTCCCAAACACATAGTGGTAACTGACATTAACGAGCCTTCACGTGCATGAGCACTCTCAGTTGCGGTTGCGCAATTATTGATTTACACTTCTCAAGGAGAACATAAACGGAAAAAGGAGCGTAGAAAAAAAAGCGTTGCTTCCTGTACATTATAATTAAATCATGCTCACATTTTCTGAAAATCTTGTTACAAAGGGCGACATTCCTCTAGATCACGATAGCCACAATTGCAAAGCAAAAAATTGAAGCAAAGTTGTTGTTTTTTATAACGTATTCATTCTCAATTCCCGAATAGGCAAGACCCCTTTGAGTCTTGAGTATTAGAGGGAAGATAGAAAATTCATTGCCCGATCACTTTTTCCTAAAGAATGTCCCAGAGATGGAGGAAACCCTGTTTTTCTCTCCCCCATAAATAACTTTTTTCCACCCACGTCATGCCAGTTATAGTTCCGTGCCCACAAATTACGAGCCCACAGAATACGTGTGGCAGTAGTGAAATAGTTCGGAGTAACTGAATTCCTGAACAAAAACAAAGCAAATACAGTAAATACCTCTCAGGACTTGTCCAACTGCCCTGATTTACTGGATTATCTCCTCGACCCCACGATAACCGTATGGATTCTCTATCCATGAAGTTAACAGGATTTGAGTGAACCATGATTAAGAGAAAGGGAACCGGAAGGCAACGAGGCAGATAAAAGTGATTTACAAGTACTTGCTCTTCCTGCGGTTCCTCTTGCAGGTTGTTGAGTTCATACTGTTTAGCAATAGTTTGTGAAGATGCCAAGTATCTTTGAACCAGGTCTTTCAAATCCAAATTCAGCAGTTCCAGGTAACTTAAAGTTGGTCCCGTGGCGGCTTTGATATCCGCGTCTATTTGAATGCTTGCTATCTGTCTTCGAAGGACACTTGACGAAGAACGTTGCATTGTGTAAAGCTCGAGAGTACCCCTCAGGTCGGCCAGGAACGTTAGGTAAACAAGATTCATGAACCCAGTGAGAGATGCCAGCAAAAGAAGATACCGGATCGTGCAATATTTGTTCATTTTGCGCCCCATTTGTGTCAAACTGACTGTGTATGAAAAGGAAGAAAATTTCTCAATAAGTACGTGCACGAATTGGGTTTCATTTGTGTGAAGGCTATTCTTTGGGCAAGTCTTGTTATAATTAGGTGGTCTGTGATGCTCCAGTACAATAATCCATCTTTTAAGCAAGATGCAAGAGACACAATGATCAACTCGCTGGTAGAAAACTTGTTTAGAAAATAATTCTTTACATAATAGCTGCTTCTCGAAATGTTCAGAGAAGTGTTCTAAGTTAACTATGTTTTATCGGCTCAGTGTTGCCTTTTTGTACCATGTGATGATATCATAAACTAATTTAACAGGCTGTAATGATGACGAAAAATTTCTTTCATTTACTGATGATGACAACGATCATTTTCTGGAGCCGGAACCCGGACCAAAGACATTTTCAAGTGCTCAGCATAAAAGTTGGTTGCTTGACATAGAAGCTATACCACTAAAGGTGAAATATATAAATGTTCTTCAACCAGTATTGCTTTAAATATTGTATTGCACTGTAACTTACGTATTTGTACAAAAACAAAAAACGTAAGTAATGTAGCTATAGATGTAATTGTACTGTAAGTTATTTTCTGTATCCGTGATGTAAGTAATATAGCTGTAATTAAAGTAAAAAAAATTAAAAAAAAATGTTTAATGGAAAGCAAGTCGTTAGCTGACCTGCTGAGAATGAAAACTATGGAGTGTTATTCCCCATGCATTAATTCCAAGCCGGCTGAGCCTCGCCACATGCAACTGAACAGAAATTTTTACAACAAATAACAAATGCGTGAGCTCTATTGTTGTAAACTCAAGAATCCATGTTAAAATGTGCAAATCAACAATTGATCAGACAGAACCTTCAATTCAAGATAGAATAAACCACAGGAATGTATAGTCCGCGGTGAAAAAATGAAGATAAATCGGCTTAAAATATCAGCATAGTAGTGTTAAGCTTAAACAAAATACGACGAAAAGTATGAGTGATCACGGACGTAAAGGATGAAGTGTCGTCTGTTATTTTACTTGTTTTCCTTTTGCTTTTATATTCATCATGGGAAATGACCTTCACAAGAATAAGTGAGAGTCCAATTTGATCAATTGACACACACAGACAGAAACCTCAAATCGTTAAAGCCCTGAGGCGTTTTAAGGGAATCAGCGCTTGCTTTTAAACTGTCGTATATAATTTGCTTACAGATAGAGTTAATTAATTTAAAAAACATCAAGATTAAAACCTACTGTTGATGCCAGATCAAGTAAAACTTGTGCAGGAACGTTTGTGTTGTTCAGTCGTTGGCGTGTACCGGAGACTGACGATGAAGGTCGGGTCAAGTTCGATTTTGTGTAAAATTTCTGGGATTCGTAAATAATCTGTATGACTATCGGCAAAAGAATGAGAGGAAATGGCGTTGTCGGAAACCGTCCGGAAAAACACAATGTTAAACATTGTTTTTGATGGCGAGACACAGAATTAAGACAAAGGTGGCCAATTATCAAGCAACATGTTGTGGTTTTGTACACGATTACCAACAGAGCTTATTCGAATATCGTAAAAAACGCCTCAAGCTGACAGTTTCTTAATTTAAAGAGACTTTTCCCTATTTTTCGTACTTGAAACTGTCTGAGCCTTAACCTCCTCCAAAAAAGAGGAATTCCTAGACTTTTTCCTGGAAGTCAGTGATCAAATGAAGGAGAAAACAAATTAGGTAGTTTGATGTGCTGCCCTGGTGGACCACGTTCTAAATACGAGGAAGTGAGAAATTAACTGAGTTAATTCACACTATTCATTTTAAGGCACAACATGTACGAAACTAGAATTACTACCACATGAATGTTTGTTATGAACAATGCTTTTCAAAGAACTCGAGAATATTGATGTATTTTAGGCTTATGGAATTACATGTATGATGAAAACCTTGGCCTTAAGTCGGACAATTTCCTGTTTATTATAGCTGACGTAAGCAAGTCTCGTTAATCACGACAAGAGGCTTATTCTAAAGTCTATCGTTCAGTGTAAAAAGTGATAAAATGAAAAATTTTTTTGTCTCTGCTACAGCAGTAATTGCCTATAGTGCCGAATTTAGCTTAGAACCACCTTATCACAATTTTTTAAATCCAGTTTCTGTCACTGCATTGAGTGGCGCTCGGAAATGTAACCTTTCCCAGAGGGCGTGATATGGATTTTTTGATGACTAACAGGGGAAGAATTTGTGTTATGAGACGATTTTAAATGCCTTGTTGTCAAATATTTTTACAAATGAAAACCAAACAGGACACATTTACCTTGATATGATGTCTTAGAAAGAACGAGAATTTCCTCACATGTCGGTAACTCCTTGTGTTCTTGGACATAATAATGTATTACGTATTTTCTTTATCGACCGGACGACGTTTTCAATGCCTTTCAAGAGTGTTCGAGGAGATAACTGCGATCACAAAAAGTGCAAGTTTACCCTTTTTCCCGGAAACTGTTAAGTGTTAAAATAGTCATAGATATCAGGACCTAGCTCAAAATAACCGTTATCAGTCCATGTGTGCACGCTATTACGACTGGCTATAGTAAGCATGCGGTGACTTGAGTGAGTCTTACCTAAAGTCGCCGCTCGACATATGCGTGGACTTTGAGATACTGTCACATGACGTCTGGACTCTGGAACTCTATAATAAGGAATAGTAGTGGATCATCTGATCTTAACAGGCTCGGAAGAAACTCATACATCGGCTATTCGAGAGCGAAAATAGGCCCGTTTTAATCTGTCTTCAAGAGTACCAATCCAGCTTTGTAGACAGTGTGAAGAAATATTTGATTCGCAAGAGCACTGAAAATTCTGGGTTAAAAAAAGTGAGAACACCACACGGCTATCTATTGATCTTTTAAGGGCTTCATGTTCACCTTACAAAATATTAAATGAAAATAACTGCGGTCAGAAATACTGATAGTAATCGGCTGCAAGATGCATATATCGGTTTTCACCTCGATCCTACTTAGCTTCGAATATTCATTTGACAATTCTGAGTTGTATCTTTGGAAATATCGTGGCTGTGGTCCTTATGGTGGAATTTTTAAAATCAGGAAACTAGATTGACAACAACAATATTTGAACTGTGCGAGCATGAGTGGGCTGAGGAAAATGAACAGGGCCAATGGGTTAATTATTGGGGAGTGAAACAGTTTAAAAGATCACAGCTATTTTAAAACTTGTGTCAGTGAAGATTTTTTCTTATATCTACAGGACCCCTACAGGCCTCAACCTTCATGTCGTAGAGAAAGGAGCAGTAACGATTCATTTTGTGAACATTTATCTGTTGTGAATATAAAAATTGCCTTTCTTTTTAGAAATCTAACCTGAAGAACAATGGCTCAAGATCTGTTGTCGTATTAAACCAGTTGCGGTTCCTTGAACGTCAACTGTATTCCTTAACACTCTTAAATATTCCCGAGAGTCGTCAAATGCAGATTTTGCTGATCATTCTGTTGGCTTTTGAGTACGGTCAATTGACTACTTAAGCGGGCAATTTGGCCAAAAAAAATGCCTCATGCTGTTTAAACAATTTAGATGCGACACGAATTAAAAAGTCATGTTCACGGTGAAAACTATGCGTCATAACAACGCTTTATGAAGAGAACATAATTTTTTGTGGTTAACTTCTTATTGTCATCTCATGTTGTTATATTGGCAAAACATGGTTAAGTGAACATGTTTCGTGCTGAGAGCTGTTAGGTGCACACATATAACCGCACTAGCAGAACTCATGAGTGTCTGACTGGCTTTCAATGATTTAGTGAATCTAAAAACAGCTTTTTGTATCAGCTGTCAGTAAGGTTCTAAAAAATCGTTAGGGTGCCGAAAAACTCCGAAAGAGAAGGTCAGTCGAGGATTCTTGTTTATGCTCCACACCTGAAGAAACTTGACACAGCAGCTGGTACTGAACGAACCGTAAACAAAGACAATGTTTGAAAACCTACCTCCGAAGGGAAAATCGACGATTATTTTGTAAACAAAAGATCCAACTTGATTAAAGGTGCTGGCCGTTTCGGAACTAATGGAAACTGCCTTTTCAAGCCCAAGGAAAAACTCAAAATGTGTCTTGATCAGTTTCTTTTTTGACAAATTTTTGATGCAGCAATAAAATACCTATCACTGGACAACGAAACATGTGCACCTACATTACAACTTGGAAAAAGTGTGAATAACTCTTTTAGTATAAATAAACGAGTTTCTGTTCAAGAAATGTATTACTCTTTCCACCATAACCTGTGATAAATTAGTTAGGGATGACATTAATTATAACATATGAACAAGGAAATTAATAAGTGACGCGACAAATGTTGGAAACACTGTGAAACTTTCTGCGCATAAATATTGCGTGGGAAAAACAGGGATAAATGCCCTTAAGCCATACTTTCACTTTTCTTTATACAATAAGTGCGTCGATGAAAAGCTTCATTTGCATGTATAAGTTAGTTGCCTCTCTTTGTGTACGGTGTAGAACTTACATGCCGCTTTCACTTCATTTTCTTTTCAAAGCTACCTGAAATTTTTGACCCTGAACAGATAATTTTATTAGCTAATATCGTGTTATTTCATAGATAAGAAGCTCAAAACCTCCCTTCCGGAAGCATGCATATTTTCATTATATTTCAGATCAGAGAAAGACTTGCGTTACGGATGATGTTAGACCTGACAAAGGATTATGGCTCCCATGTATTCGAAGAGTGAAATCAGTGCTCTCTCAATTCGTATTGGCCACAAAGAGAGAGATTCCTTGAATTCAATTTGAAAACGAAAATTCCCAATAGAAAGATGAGTAAAACAACTAACCAAAGATTCTCATAACAATTTAGCACCTGTGCTTCAGCCAACAACAGTCATTTTTAGCAAGGTTCGGAACCCAATACAATGTCTAAAACATCGAAAACATCTCACTATATTGAGACAGTTTTGCTTCATTTTTCTCGAAGGAATCGACTATCGGCGAATGCATGTACTAGACAGCTAAATGGGAGACTGTGTTCAGCACAGAATAAATGGTTTCAAACTTACGTTTTGCTTTTTCGTGAAATCGAAAGTTAATTATCAACCCATAACAAGAGAGCTTAACTGAAAAAGGTTATAGAAGACAGATTAAAAACATAGATATCGCAATATTGCATACTATACTAACCAGCTATTTTTAGTGGTGCAACTAATAGAAGAATAAATTGAATCCTCGCAGACATATATATTCAAAAGCATTAAGACGCAGCAGAAACCTTCTGAAGCCTGAAATTAATCCGCTGGTCCACAAAAACCCACGTGTCTGGAAAACAAACAGTATTCACACATCTGCAAAACCACGTGGTTAGCTAATCGTCACAGGTGTGTTAATGTCTGAGAAACGTGGAGTTCTATGTCAAGGTTACCCATTACTGTTCTTGTTGTCATTCATATGGCCATGCCTCACGGATCACCTTTGTTTAACCTGGTAGTGATTAAACCATTATTGATCGCGCGTTTGAAGGTTTTTTGCCCTGGAAGTGGGCATGATTGTTCGTGAAACAAAGGCGCATCTGCATTATATAGATCAACTCTTATAAGTCTATTAAGAATGCGGTTCCCAAGTGATAAACATACTTGGTCGGAAATTAATGCAAGTACTATTTGAATTCGGGCCAGTCAAAGAAAAAATTGTCATTCACTGAGCACGTAGTACTTAGTAACAGTAAAATTTGCAACTGCAGACTATTATACCACCAGTGTCACAGTCTCTTGATTGTACTGAAGGACTTGTACAGATCCTTGCAGTATTTTATAAAACCAACATGAATTACAACACGTGTATCCAATATTTTCCTTTAAACCACGGCCTTGAGAAGCAAAACCCATTGAATCGGATTTTGTGCGGTTTCCTTTGCTCAGTACATGGTGCTTAACTGAGGATTGGAGATTATCCATTACTATAAATTCAGTATCAAGTAGCGCCATAATTTGGTTATCACCAATTAAATGTGCAGACACCGAGCGAAGACATTTACACGATATGTTGGGATAATTTCCGTTAGTTTTCGGTAAGCGACCGCTTAAATCTCTTTGAAGACAGGTTACAATGAAGATATCAACCAGCTGGTTTTCCTTCTGTACTCCATACGATAATTATGGACCAAAGTTACATTAATATAAAACTTACTGGAAATTAAAAAGTTTACCTGTTATCATGTCAAAACACTCCACCAGACTTGAACCGACCAGTCTAGAAATTCAGACTCTGTCGAAGTATGTCTGCTCCGGCTCTAACAACATCGACGTTTTGCTTATTAGTCATCGATTAGAAAGCTAAGTACCGCCATTAGTGTTAAGTGCAACTTGCTACAGGCAGGTTGTAGACTTGCTCTGAGGGACGCACTTATTATGGCCATGTACATTGCGTGAACTCTCCATGAGTTCATCGTCCTTGCAGTCAATTTAGGGTGAAGATCGTGTTGCATATATACTTAGGAATTCAAAGTGGGCGAAAATAAGTATGGCCTAATCGGACCTGCCTAAACATGTCTTTTATTTTGAAAATAAGCAAACAGTTAATAGGCTTTTAGGAAATACCTAAAGAACGTGTTGAACAAAGACAGTTCCATAGTTGTGATAAATTTCGCCGCAAATTTCCATAACAATTGGTCATAACGCTTGTCGTGACAGAGCACAATCGACACAAAGCCGGCAAACGCTGATAAACAAGATGACAGTCAACAAGAACACTCTTCTATCGCTGACAACCGTTCTTATCACTCTCCAGCTCTTACGAAGAATTTATGCTGCCGAATACAACATCGTCAAGTGTCGAGATTAGGAGAAATTTTACAATAACAATATGGCACTTCAATGTGCATTCATAATAACTCTTAACTAATTTGCGTGATCAATATTTTACTGCTAACGATATGAAGACTGTGGCTGCTAAATAGCGAGCCACTTCAAAATAGGTCAAACTATTGGTCATTAGCAGAATTTGAAATATTCTGGACCAAGAACTTCGAGAATGTGCCAACTCTTTAAAGCAATGAAATCTTGCTCAACTTTTGTTTGCATATGAGGTAATTTCCCAACTGTTTAAAATATCTTTAATTCCTCAGCATTATGTTATTTCCAAACAGTCTCTGAGAAGATGCGTGTGAATACAGGCATGACTGCGTGGGAAGATGGCTCTATGTCACTGACTCTGAGATCAATAACATTTTTCCATTCGGCCAACAAAAAAAACCTATGGAACAGGCCCAAACAAGTTTATTATTCTTTTAATCAGACAGTCATTTTATGAAACGATTACATGAAATCGGACAACGTTGTCAATAAATGAAATCACAGAATCTTTGTGCGTCACCGATAAGATGTATTAAATAAAACGGAAAGTACTTTGCAAGTTAAACATGGACATTTGTCTCTAATGCCACAATCTTTGATTCGCACAAGGATTTAATTAACCACGACAAGAACACGTAAACAAGACGCAATTGAAACAACGCCGCTGTGAAGCTCGAAAGTCCTTCACTAATTTGGATTTATTTAGGGTTGATGACCGTGTTCTGAACTCCTGAAGATTTAGAAAGTAATAAGATTTCGCTTATTCGCTGCAGCTTTGTGCTAGAACAGCTCTTAATTAATACACCGGCTTAGATAAGACACCTCCAAAATGTATTGATTGAACTTAAGAGCGAAAATTCTGGATTTTGATTGTTAATTGAAATAGAAATGACGAAAAGGTAGAAAAACAGATTTGCTGTGGTTTTGGTTTGCGCGTAGTGGTAAAAATCCAATTTAAACTCTGCAGAGGTATTTAAATCACCAATGCGGAAAGCACAAAGTTACGTAGATTAATGTCTGAGCCTTTAATCTACTGCTTTTAATTGACATTCCCTTGTGCAATGTATTGTGACTGAATTGTTTTTGAAGGAAAATGAAAATGAGCTAGTTCAATTTGTCAAAGGTGAAAGCGTTTTAATCCCACCCGCGTCGTGCAACCGCTATCGCACGTTATAAGACTTTCTAATAATCTGAACACTTCATTTCATGACGGAGTTATCTTCTTCCTTTGCCTTTTCGTAATCAGGCTTAGAATATGGACACTCTATATTATTTCTTAATAGATTTCATTTCGGGAGATCGTCGATTGATGGCGGAGAGTAGAAGAGCAGAAGTACGAACGATCAGTTTTGAGTACACGCAGATAGGTAGTTCAATAATTTGCTGATCAAAGACAAACGGATTAAAGTTATTTAAATCGTTTCCATTAGAAACAGACAGGTAATAAAATAAACAAGTAAACGAACGAACGAAGATGGAACGTACTGATTAAAAAAATATGTCAGAACAAACATTCATACAAAGAAAGAAAGTAACAAACAAACAAAATATCAATCCAAAAAAACAAACAAAACTACAACAAGCAATTTCTTTTTTAGGGAAAAGCGCCGTATTTCTCATACCATATAATCTTAATGTCATCGAATAAATGTGCTTTTTTTTTTTGTTGGGATGGTGCGGAAAGAAAGGGGGTAGTTAAATGGTTAGGACCTTAAAACTAGCTACGTGAAAAGCCAAACGTACACAGAAAATCTATACAGACAGTTAAAGAAAGATATTTATCAATTTGTGATGATCGAGGAGAAAATGACAATAGTTCTTCCTCAACACGAACGCGAACCTCAGAGCATCGAAAGTCATTGTCTGATGCTATATCACGCCTAAGCTACAGAGAAGGTTTGGGTAAGCAAGGCCGTGTACGAAGTTAATTGTGTGGTTTTTGTCCTGCGCACTGCTAGGATCAGCCTGACTGTGGAAAACATCCTGTGAGAAAGTTAACGGAGAAAGAACTTTTATCCAACGAACGTTTTTTAAAATTCACCATCTTTTTATATCCACTGATAGACAAGTGATGGATAAGTTTGTATATCCGATGAAAGTTTCGAGCACTTCCTGGGGAGCCTGAACCAAAAAAGTTGGCATACGAACCGATGGGCACGAGTTTCGTTGACGATTTACAACATTTTGACCATATCGTTAGTCTTTAGAGGAATAATAAAAGCATAGAGACCAACCAAAAAAAAAATAAACGAACAAACAAAAAAAGACAATTTACATATTTTATATAATCATGCATCTTTTGAATCAAGAAAATCGAAATTTGGCATGAGCTGTTGGAATTTGTCTTTAGAAAATGTCTTCCATTCATAATTTTACTGAAAGCAGAGAAAACCTTGCATTCTGTGTTGCACTCAGGAAAGTGATATATTACACTCTAATAAATTAATGTAGTTTTCACTTCTGCTTAATTAGTGTCCATTAGTTCCCTTATACGATTTTCATATATTTACAATCATTTCTGGAACAAAATAATCAAAATGGAAGTTGAGTCAGGGCAGGGCTATCAAAAAGACAAAATGGACGCGCAGAAGCGTTAAGGTGTGTTTAATGAATTTCTCAGAGTACATGCAAGTATCAAATATGGCATCATTTACTGTATGTAAGCTTCTCAGTAAGTTTCCGTCTGGTTATGCTGAATATTCTCCATAAAGAGGACAGTCACTCTCTAGCGAAAAAAAAAAGATTAAAATTGTCAAAATTCGTGAGCCACTGTAATTTTTGTGGCCTTTTTAGAAGAAAATATTTTTGTATGAAAGAATGCTATGAAAAAGTACGGCAACAACTTACTCGTCCATTTTCAAAACAATGTATGATTTCACTTCCATTCAATACGGTTTTCTTCACTTTTGTTAATTTAAGTTGTCTTTCACTTTTGTTTGCTAAAGTTGTCTTTCACTTTCGTTTGCCAAAGTTCTCTAAAAACTGTTGTAATTCATGCATGTATGGCATTTTATGATGCTTTAAACATAGGCGTTGACATGGCGCTTAATTATTCTAATTTAGTCTTAAAGTCAGGTCTTCCTAAATCCACAATTTATTTTGACTTGAAACCTCATGTTTATGAAAGGCTATGTAAAAGGGGAAAGGTTATCTTCTGCTAATTATAAGAATGCATAATTCTGTTTGGTACAGTATCCTCTCTTCATGAAATTTGAATATAGTTAACACAACAGGTTGGACAAAAGTAGCAAAACATCCCATAATCATAGTTTTGTACACGTGTAGTTGAGACCCCGTTCTCTACACAGGAATCACGGTCAATCCGATGTGATATGGCTATTCTTGCTTCGACCTTTTTCTTTACATGACTTCCATGGAGGAGTTACAAAAAAGAGCTTTGGTATTTGCATTCGACACACAGTATATCAAATTACTCCTAATATGATCGCTGCCCCACTCAATCCTAACCCTGAGTAATGCACAGTTATATCACTTTGTTATAGTGCAAAACAGATGGAACTGCCATGCGAGGTTGGTAAGTCAGATAGAGTAAATGAAGAAAGAGCCTTTAAACTAATTCCAGAGAAAAAGCCAAGCAAGTGGGCAAAATTCTTATCAATAGACCCCAAAGTTATCTAAACATACCTACCACGGAATCCGGATCAGCAATACATGCAAGTTTTCTTGCGTTCTCTCCTTAGTGTCCGAACATGGATGATGTGGAAGCATTTTTCCACATTGCTCTGCAATACCTTGGTCTGAGATCTCTACATTCTACGGAATTACATAAGAAACTCGATGAGGCGTCATGTTATTTGAATGAGTAAATAACTCGTTGTAAAATTGACTTTTTTTAGATACTTGACAAAATGTTTTGTTCTTAGCTCTTTACGTTCTTTCTCGAAATTCAAGCTTTAAGATATATATTCAACATCTTTATTTCTAGAGTATTTTAAATAACAATAAGTCTTAGTCAACATATTATAAAATCTCCTGGCCTAGTTCATATTATACAATCGTCTTTCCAAAATGCTCAATTCCAAGAAAAAATGCGATCATTTTCTAAACCATTATAAGGTGTTTCGAGATTTTTCACACAGAGGGTACAAAATAGGTGGCTCCTGGCCGGTGACAAAATTGATTTTATCTGGGACATAATAAGCAAAAAGGCACTCGTAATATTTTCAAATGTTTTCAAATTTACTCTGTATCGACTCACTCGATTGCAAACACGTTGAATGCGTCAAGCAACATGCGCTTCGTAAAATGTACTCGTGTTTATGCAGTCATTTTCTTATGGTTGTTCGTCTCGTCGTACCACTAGAAATCACGTGATAATTTTCACTTAAAATTGGTCATGGCCACGACTTAATTTGCTATCATTACCATTGAAAAAAGGACATTGTATGTGCCTCGAATAGGGTCTATTTTACAACAGCTATGATTTTGCTTGTATGTTCTCGATATTGTCAGAATCAAGATACGGTAAATTAGATTGCATTAATTTTAATTGTTCTTACCTGAGTCATCTAATGTTTCTTCTAATTGTACTTCTGAAGGTAAAAGGGAAAGCAGGACTTTTGTCAAATACACGAACCACAAGGTATTAAAACGATAGGCATAAATTGTAAAAGCAGGCGCAAAAGAAATAAAGTTACTTTGTGTTTATTTAAAAGGTGCGGTAGAACTGTTGATTTCGTTTCAATCCTTACAGTTGAAAATAGAGACAAAGAGAAATCCCACAAAGAAAACAAAAAGCTCAAAATCGTGTGTATTAGATCAAGTCAAATCTTATCACTCGTAAACGAATAAATAAATTCTAAGTTCTTAATACAACTTAGCACGCAAAAACAATCCGACAAGGAACAAAAAACAAAACAAAAACCAAAATACGTTTTTCACCATCATTAGAAAAGTTGCCTTGTCCTTCTCCATTTCCTCGAATAGCAGTTACTGAAGTAAACAGAAAAACATTCAACATTACCATAAAAATGATTGGGACATTTTCAGTGCTGTGAATTAACCTTTATTGTCTTTCTGCTACTGCTTCGCGTCTGAATTTTCAAATCTGAACGAACTATTTTAACCTAAGTTGCTAACATCTGTAGCTTAAAGCTACATATATATTGGTGTGGTTTCTTCCACCTTGCTCAGATCAAAAGGTGGTATTCTTAATTGAAATCAGCCTTTTTTTAACTTTTAATTTGGCTCGAAACATATGTATTTTTTAAACGAACACAGGCTGAAGCGTGGGTACAACTAACATCTGTTCTCGATTTTTCACTTTAACTGTATAAGGCAAAACAAGCGAAATAAAGCATTTAATTGTTGAAATTAGCGAATGATATGATTAATTATACGAATGTTTTCTCCAAACAGTCATAAGCATTCTTCTGTGTGGCATCAGCCAAGTTTCCCAGACGTCCATTTGAGGCTTGTGCAATTTTTGTCATTTCAATGTGTAAACTAACGGTTAATCCTTAAACGGAAATAATGATCTTGAGAGAAATTCTACCGATACTGATTTGGTGACTGTGCTTTAAGGATTATTAATGTTATCTCAACTAGGAATCGAAACGCCTTCTGAGTAGCCACAAAGTTACGTCAGTTAAGTCAAGACTGACCAAAATGGTGAAACCTGCAACATGTGTACACGGGTAAACCGTATATGCCTGTACATGTGAGTAGAGAAGAATCGTACTTCTAAAACAAATTACGATAGTATCAGGAATTTATGATACGTGAAGATGCTCATGGAATCATTTTAATAAGTCAAAAAGTGTTCAAAAATAAAAGTCACTGAAAACAAAACTTAACAGGCGACATTTAATGTTTTGCTTAGTTTTGCAAAGGAAAACGTTTGCTTTTTGACCCTTTTTTTTTTACTTGTAAGGCTGAAATAAAAATATTTTATTTGTTACTTTTGTTCCAATATTGGATGTCTTCTTTTAGACCTATGGAGTAGCAAAGCGTTAATAAAATTAAATCAACGGCATGTCCCAGGAAAGTTGTTGTCTTGGTTTATCTTTTTAATTTGTTCTCTTTTTTGTGATAACAAGAGTGATATGGTTTAATTTGCGGTAACCGACGGATGACTTCTTTGAAAGGTAACAATGTGAAACAGATGTAATTAAGGCGTTGGTGAATGAGTTTAATAAAGATTTTAAAATAATAACTGAGACCAAAACATTCCTGAAAAGCAATTCATGTGCTATAAAAAGTAAAATAACATCGGGTGAAGACAAGAGTGGTTTTTACCGCCGTCTTTGTTAGCCAAGAATTTCCATGTGTACAGTAACTTTCATGATTGGTGGTACATGTATATGATGCAAAACTTTCTTTCTGTTGGTACGGGTTTTATGTTAATTTTTTGCTTCAAACTAAAAGGACTAAACAACGAATAGTAGGGGAAAATTTCTAAATAAAATATAGTTGTTAGATGGTGTTCCCTCATAGGTCTGCAATGATCGGGAATTTAGATTCCACTATCCCTATTGATGTAGTTGGGATGAGGTCTTAAATGGACAGCCTCTTTGACCCTACATGTGTACCAGTAAGGGTCACGATCAATAAACTTAACCTTGTTCCAAATAGGAATATGCCCCGTTACGTTAGCGTACTCCGAAACCGCAGAGGTCTGAGTACGACCAAACCGTATGTCTCTGTCATGTTCTTTTTATCCTTTCTCGCATTGACTCTCCTTGTTTCACCGACATACACTTTACCGCATTCACATGGGATCCTGTAAACGACACCGTTTTGTTTTGTTGGTTCTAGGGCGTCTTTAAGTTGCACGAAGTGAGACCTAGGCGTCGTGTCAGACTTGAAAACGGTCTACATGCCTTGATGTTGTCGACAGCGGTTTTTTAAGAACGGTTTTGCAGACTCGTTTTAGTATTTTGAGCGGGGCAAGTCTACAGCGGTAAAATCGTGCATGAATTAAGTTTGGGAGTACTGCAATTAGTTTTGGGTGTACACTCTCATGTGATTGACAAAATAAGAATAACTTTCCCCTTTATAACGACAGGAAACCAAAAGTTTCTTCTGCTGTAGGAATTTTTGACATACTGTATAGGCATTTGACACGGTATTTTGACATGGAATCACTCATGAGGGAGCCAGCTCCTCTAAACAAATGAATGTTTGGGTGCCACACTTAGTGGGATTACGAGCACGAGAAACATGTGACATGGACTCATTAAGAGAATCAGAGCTCTTTTGCTTTGCATGGTAGCTAGACACTACCATTCCCTGATTCTTCCACTCTTTGACCGTGGTGGCATTATTCGAGAGAAACAATCAATGCCAATTTAATGTACGATCCTTAAAAAACAAAGTGCGATAAACATCCTCAACGAACAAAAATACTCCTCCGCTACAGAAGCTCTCTACACGTTACATTGGAAACGTCTACATCATAAACGACGTGTTTTGTCGACGACGAGTTTAAAGATCAGATTCATGGGCAAAATACACCTTTATTTTTACCAGTAATGGAGGTTCTTAGCACAATAATAAGCATCTCTACCATCTTGTTACATCTCTTCGTTACACAAATTTATGAGAAAGCTAACGATGAAAAAATACAAGCTATGAATTTTTTGGCGTTAATACTTCATGGACTTTTCACGTTTTGCTAGAATAATATCCAGCCAATATTTTAATGGTTGCTTCTCTTTATCACCCCGCGGAATATCGCTGTCTATGTCTGGAATCGACACAGAATCACCATTTGCCTTTAGTCTCCAACCTTCCGGATTCCGCTTTGTTAAATTGCAGTATTGTTCTTCGCATTTTTCCTTGTTTGTAACGCAGACGGTGGTACATTGATTTGGGTCTTCGCAAATGTCCATACATTGCTTATAAGTTGTGAGGCAGCAAGGACAATCACTGCATGCACTACTCACGGGCTGAAAAGTGCAGTAGGCGAGAACAAGAACTCCAATATAAGCAGAAGTCACAGTCATCTAGAAATTAAAACGATAGCAAAAATTTGAAACGTATCAATGTTTATTTATAAAATTTAAGCTATGTCATCTTCATATTCAATCAAAGGAATGCAAAGGCAGAGAAAATTGAACTTGGCCATGCCTAGTGTGTTCAGTGACTTGTGTGACGATAGGTTTTGACGGTACTACTAGACTCTTTTGCGGGGAACGCAGTAATGACGGGGAGAAATTGCTTGGAAAAGCACCACTGGCTTGTGGGTATGAAAACTCGTCACGACTTCCTTGTACACGGCGACCTGCTTCAATGGTCTTACTTCAGACGTCAAGGATCAAAAGCTCAGCTTGGTTCCAACAGAAGTCTATTCTAGTTCATGCATGACGAACTCTGACATGAACATCAAAGTAATCAATAATGCAATCTCTACATGGTGTAATCTCAACACGGTCATCGATGTAATCACCACTCAGTGGTCGTTGTAATCCACAACACAGGAATGGGTGTAATCGAAAGATCTTTACGAAGTTTTTGCTTATGTACTATCGAGAGCGTGGTTCTGTTACTCTCTACATTTACGCTATTTGAATAGTATCAGAAGTTAAGCGCTTCCTTCTTCAATATTCCATCTGTTTCTTAGTGAAAAATGGTAAAATTAAGAAAGTGGATGCAAAAAACACAAGGAGATTAAGAAGAGAAAATTTGGTTCAAAATTCACGGCTTCGAAACCAGAAACAACGACATTAATTACGGCAGAGCAACGTAGGAAGTAGAAAAATCACTAAATTTTCCCGTAACACTCCAAGATTTCGCTATAGCGAGGTAATTCTGCGAAACAGTTTGCTGTAGAAGTCATGTAGTATGTTATGTAAGTGAAATGGGACATTCAAGAGAAAAGCAAGTTCCCGTGACCAGATGGTCGACTTATGAACAGTGCGTTAACCGCCTTTCAGTAAATATGTACTAAACGAGGTACTAATCGGATTTTAACACGAAAAATAAAGTTTGACTGAGTGATTAACTCATCATGAACATAGTTCGCACGGTTTTTCCAATTACTAATGACTCGTGACCTCAAAATATCTGAGGGGGACCGTAAAAAGCCATAGGTTGTACTGTTTATGTTTCTTTTAAAATCCCAGTTGCATTCTTGAAGGTGAAGTCGTGTCTATGAAAACCTCCCGCTGTCAATCTTGCCTAGTTGAGTGTTCTAAGGAAAGTTGCTGTTGTATTTCACGGAATGATAAAATTAAAATCTATTCTGGACAAATTTCGTTTTCTCAATGGCATTAAAACATTAAAGACCATACATATGATTGGAAATCAATCAAGTTTTAGCAGAGGAGAAAGGATAATATGGGAAAGGAAATGAAGGAAACTACAGACATATTCCTTGAAGTAGAACGCCAATTTACCCATATTTTACATGTTGAAATGAAGCCTACCTTCCAGTATCGTCTGAAGAGGTGAACGCTTGTAGGTTATCTTATTGAAACTGTACCCGGAGTTCTAGGTGTTTGTAAGCTGGACTGTTATTCACTTACACCTTATAACCGTTTTAAAATAGCCATCCGGTCTCGTGGTGCGGGCGTTCACGATTAATAAAAGTTGAAAGCAGTATCTGTTTACTTTTAAATGGAGATTATTGACGTCCGCCGGGTTAGGTTATTTAGTATGTGATAGTGTTGAAGGGTTCTTTGTAACTTGTTTGCGGCGGCAACTGTTTGTTCAATTTCATCAATCGAATTAAAATGAAAATAACAGATAAAATACTCGTTCCTTTCTTTTCAGTTGTGTCAACATTCTTAGCTTTTCTTAGGTTTTCTCAGTGTTATTCAAACCAAGTGGATATGGATAAAGCGAAATGACTAGTTGATTTGATCGAAACAAGACAGTAAATAAGATCCCGTTTTTGTACCGGATGACTGACTTGTGTCTTGCCGGAGCCATTCAAAGATAACGGTTTTCAAGAAAATAAGATGTGAATAATTTGTGTTTGCGTTGGAGGGAAGCAGGAAAGGTTATAGGCTACGTAGGGTACAAGTTTGACTGACTGAAAGTGGAAATGTTTTGTTAGATGATGCATTGGAAAGAAATTGAACAACGATTCATGCCTCCGTGCCACTAGGAGGCATTGAAAAAGTTTGGAAAGATGATACTGAT
Source organism: Pocillopora verrucosa (assembly GCF_036669915.1). Classification (NCBI taxonomy): domain Eukaryota; kingdom Metazoa; phylum Cnidaria; class Anthozoa; order Scleractinia; family Pocilloporidae; genus Pocillopora; species Pocillopora verrucosa. The sequence goes on from NC_089325.1 coordinate 17,841,427, forward strand.
CATTAATGTACACTAGTTTCATTAACATGTATACATACTTTGCAGTCAATATCAGGCAAGAGAAAATTAAAAATAATTTGTCATTCAATATTATCACAACATTCAAAAAGTCTCTAAGGACCTCAAATACCAAGGCAAGTAAATATCAACGAGTGTTAACTGGTCAAACATCAAGGACTGATCTTTCAGAATTTACGATTAAATACTTAGTGCGCTTGAAATAAAGCACTAAGAACATGAAATATTTTCTTGGTCTAAAAAGAGTATAAATTTAAAAAATCTTTCTGCATTTTGTTTTGAGTTCTGTCATAAAAATGTTGCTTTCTTGTAAAATGAAGTAATTATTACTTTATTATTTTATGTAAGAGAAAGTCTGCAACTATATAAACATGATGATCATGTTGTATCTGTTTGTGTCAGTCAAGGAAACAAAACAAAGAAATTTCATTTTCTTGCTACCAAAGAATACTTTAAACGTGGGTTGGAGGAAATACGTACTGCTGAGAGTTTCATTGCTTCTAAGGAACGATTATTGAACGTGGGAAAACTTTTCTCTTCTTCGCCTGAACTGTCTTACTCCCTGGTTTGGAGCAGGAGCTGTTACATATCTTTTAAAGGGAATTTCTTCTGTAATCAATGAATTATATAAAATTTGGTCGTGATGTGCTGGTTTGATTTGATTTTAGGGGAAAAAATGCATGATAATGTTTCGATTCTAGCCATGTTCGGCGTTATCTTTGATTTCAGTATATTATGCCCGAAATTTTTCCTACAGGATATTAAGTTATCTGTTTGGTTGACGAAAGCACCCGTTTAGCCTATTTCAGATGAAGTATTCTACCAATCAGAAATGTGGATCAAAAATAACATTCATAACGCAGGAAATGAAATTTTTGCCTCTTTCATGTGTTTTCTGCTTTGCATGATAACCAGAATTCAACTTTTGATAACAAAAACTTCCTGTTTGAACTGTACAATAAATTGCATTGTTAAAAGCAATCACTGAACTCTGTTTCAGAAAGATCTGTAAGAGAAAGATCCTCGCAGAGTGTAAATTTTCATGAACCTTGATTTGAGAACAGGGTAAGTGTGAAAAAATCAAAGCTCATAGCCATGAAAAATTTTATATGATAATAAAATAATCACCTATCAACAGTTTAATAAACTTCAGTAATATTATTATGTATTTATTGTTAGGTAATTTAATTAAGGCTTTGATCTTGATAAGATGACAGATATCTTATCAAAATACAAGCGCGCCTAAATGAAATTGTGAACTATAGGAGCTATTTGATAGGAAATTTGATCCTTAGATCAATGCAGTACCGGGCATGGAGTAGTAAATCCAAAACGAACGGGTAAAAGCCGGCGCGGATTTGTTGTTTAAGGTTTCAGTAGCTTTCTTAGTTATTTACTTTTTGTTAATTGTTCCTGACAACCACCCATATAGAACACTAAAACTGCAAAAAAGTTAACTACAAACCAGTGAAATCCGCGAAAGGATAAGGAGATGATAGTAAATTCTTCGAACGAGAAAATTTTATGATTAGCATCACCCTTGCAGACTGAAATCACGAACTGAGTCAAATGCTAGGAAAAAGATGAACCCAACGTTTGTCAGTGTAAGATGTCTTAGAGTAAAGCAATGTCATGTTTTCGAATGAGGCTTGATGGAATGAAGAAACATCTTACTCTGAATACGTTGTGTTGGAACATTCAAAGAGTAAGCCTAGAGAATTGTTCACTAATAATTACAAACTTTCATCACTTGCTAAATGATAGCTAAATTGATAGCTATCAACTAACAAGCAAGTCCTCACGTTATGTCTTATCTGTATCTACAGCAATATTATGTTCAGCCTGATTTCTATTTCTGTTACTTTCGCATGGAAATTTTGTTGACCCAGTGTGTTTAAATTGTTAACAAAATCTGATTTTAATCATTATGCAATATTTGCCTTTTAATAAAACACTTGTTAACTGCTCTTTCGTTGACCGAAAATCCATTATAATAAAAGGCATTATCGTTTTCGCTCTCAGACCAACCCGTTTTCAATCAGTCGATTTTGTGTATGTGCAAAGTTTGTTTATTTTCGTGGTGGTTTTTATTTTCTAAATCGACTCCGAGAACAGAACAGAATTACAAACAAACAGCTGACACATTCACCTTATAAGTGAGTAGGGAATGCTCTTAAACCAAAACATACCAGCTACCTAAACTATTCCCTCAAATCAAGGTCCGAATAACTGTTGCAATGGAACAACTCTCAAATCTCATCGAGGAAAGGGTGAATGGAAAATAAGGAAAAATTCATTGCAACAACTCGAGATGCCCGGTACGGTATCGAAAACTGTGCAGTTAGAAAATTTAAGTATCGTTTCTTTCCGTTCCCACCAAGTTTAAACTAAGAAAACTTAGGCAAGTGTTACGTATCCCCACTGCTCGAATTTCTATTAATTCTCCTTTTGTGTTACTGTTTCGTTGAAGTGTTTCCTTCCTTAGCTTTATATATAGAGGTCATCGTTAGCCCATTGTCTTTCTTTGCTTTCTCGTACCCAGATCTTCCCATTCTTTTATTTGGCCACCATTTTGTCTTGAATCGAGCAATCAAGTGATCTGCAGCAAGCAAGCAGGAAGTTTCCGTAGACCGGCAGCTATCTTGAAAACCATTGAACGAGAAACCGCTAAGGACAAGGTTGGGGTTTCCACAAACCGGCCGCAATCTTAAAAAAATTCTGACCAAGAAACTCTTGGAGTAGTCTCCAGACTGGCAGCCATTTTGGAAAAACAGTGACCGAAAAACCCCCAGGACGAAGTTGGCGGAGTGTGGACAAAACATTAGGTGGAAAAAAATTAAAATGTGCGCATAACCAGAAGCCAAATTCTGCCAAGCTCGCAAAGCTGTTGGATTTGGAAGCCATGTTGCAGCAGAGGTCTGGTTCTTACTATTTTATTCTGATTTAAATACAGGGGCTCTACAGCATTCAACACGCATTTAATCAGTCTCACTAAAACTTTCGTAGATCTCTTTATTCTGCTAGACTTGACTGTTGATGCAACCAGCTAACCAGCTGGCATGCGAACAAACAACTATCAAACTGGGAAAAATACAGCCATCAAGAGACGAAATATAACCTGTTTCATGAATGATCATCTTCGCACACTCAGGAGGCGAATGATCAAGCGAGGCCATCTGATGCGTCTTTCTCCTTCTGAATGTTATAACAGTCAAATTTTGCATAATTTCCACTGAGAGGTTTTTTCAAACTTCTTAATAGTACCAAAAGTTGGTTAAGAGATGTTAGGTGATTCCACAAAACGTTATTGTAATTTGTAAATTGCGTCTCTGCCAACAGGGTCCCTCCTTTCACCCAACACGTGACTAAATAACGGGTAATCTTAAAGCAAGAATGAACTATGCTACGGAGACAAACGTAATTTAAGAACGAAACAAAACACCATCTTTTTCACACTCGATCGAGATCATTAATTTTGGACGTAATCTTACCACGCAGCCACTTTGGGAGTTTCGTCGATCAGTGTACGGGAATATTTTCTGCCTAAAAATGTAATCCAGGCTCGGTAAGAGATAAGAAAACGCGCCGTCCTACTTATAGGGCTCTGACCGGTGCACACTGGACCGAATCAAAAATGGTTGTAACCTTATATTCAAGCTTGAGAAATTATGGGATAAACAGATTACTTTGTAACTTATGAATAAAGGGGTAGGTTACTAAAGAAACTGTGGTGCTGCGTCGGTGGGACAGTATTACATGGTAATTAAGTATTATCAACTGATTTGATAACGTAAATTGGCCACCACAAAGAGTTTAAAAGATGACGTTTCGAGCATTAGCCCTTTTTCGTAGCGATTGGAGGAATCGTGGGTTGTGTGTGTGTTAAAATGCAGAAAATGGAGCTACGCTATTGGTGGGAATATGGTGACGAGAAAACAAGAATAAATTACGTTGGGAATTAAGAGTGCCGACTTGAAAGAATTTTTCTAGAGTTTTACGGCTTTCCGAACTGCCTAAATGTAGGGAAAGGCAGCAAAGTGCCATATGCTGTAAGTTACAAATAAAGGGAAAGTGGGAAAGTTTGAGCCGTAGGATAGCAGCAACAACAACAATAAGAAAACAGCTTTGAGTCATTCTGCACTTTGTTCAAATGTATTTTTAACAACTTTAAAAGATTGACCGGAATTGCTGATCAATGGTTTTGAATTTAACTCAACAAGCAATTTATGTATTTATACCCTTATCCAGCTCATAATTGTCCTTGTCTTCGACTCTGTTCGCGTGACATTAGGATAATACATCTGCAACTTCCTCGACATCCAGTGAATCGAGCATTGTTTCGTCTCTTTTTACACACTTCCTGTAGCACTGAAACTTGAATGTATCACAGTCCCTTATGCAGAGACCAGTTTTGCAAAGATTTGAGCAAAGCCTAAAATTGTTAACACACCATCTGCAACTTCTTGACGGTCTTGCGTCTGCGGTCTGTAATATGGACAATGTGAGAACTAATGCCATCAGAACGCACACATGGCGAATCTTCATCTAGGATGCAAGTAAAGAAGAATTGTTGAGTATTATCAATTCAAATTATCAAGGGAAACAAGTGCCACCCAGATCAACCAGAACTAGGGAGTTCGAGTTGGCAGATGGTATATGGCAGTAAACTGCCAACTATGGCAACCAAGAGAAGATAATTGATAACAATTTTATTTGTTTTATGCATCAATAAAGAGTTCGGTGGCCACAGTTATTCACGGGGAAGTGATGTGATTGATAACGATTGGGTCAACCAGGGAACTGGTAATTATTAGACTAGCGGCTCTTAGTCGAGGCCTAAGGACATGCCATTTCTTTTGAAATTCAATGTCGTTTCTCGGCCGGAATTCTCTAAACGATGTTTTGAACGACGGTGAATGAATAAAATAGAACTATCATATCAGACTATAGCTCATATCTATGAGATAATTTATCAATACCTATCATGAATTGTGCTGTTAAGTCCAAGCTTTGCATCAAGAAACCCACGGGGGTGATATATCCGTTAAGTGCTTCTTTATTATCTAACCTTACATTCTCCACGATCTGGATGTCTTATTTTTTTAGCGAGCAATGAGCTAAGACAGGTGTACAACACTGACGGATGATCTTATTTTTATATCAGATAGTTCAAAGAATAGATCGTGACGCACGAGTAGGGACCGAAAAGTGTTTCCTGCACACGTCGCAAACAAGAATTTGACTAAGGTTCACTTCAAACGAACTGTGGTACGAAGTATTAAAGGTTGTCTGTAATCTTTTTTGGAATTTTGTTATGTTTTAGAGGTTTTCAGAAAGAGAAAAACAATTTTGGCATATGATCAATGCTTAACCACTTGTACACACGCCACACATCGAATAGTTTACTCGGTCTGAAATCTGAATCAAAGGAAAGAAAACAGAGGCTATTGTTTGACGAAGGGATATGCATATTAATTTGTTTTGCGGGAACCGCTATTTCCTCATTAGGAAGAGAGGGGAAGAGGAAATTAGATCGAGAGCATTACAAAGGTACCCATGATCACTCTATTTACAAAGAAGGGCTGCCATTCAGGACCCCTGCTGATTGAAAAAAGCGAATTCAAACTCAGCCCCTACGGTTGAGAGAATGATCTTGGTCCTGCCGAGAGAATATCAACTGTCGATATTCTCTTGGTCTTGCCGAAGTAAGCCGCTTTGGGTATGCTGTGTAATATTAGGCCACACTGCTTGCGGTTATCTTATCGAACACGAACACCAGTACTACAAAAAGACCTATACCTCTTTCACTGTTGGTCCAGGCGATAAAAAATCATGCGAGTAACCTTTTTTTTATCATTATGTAGCGAGAACAGGGGAGTTGTTAAGTTTAGAAGCAACAGTTCCTTTCGTTATCTTAACAAGAACTTATCACCCAAATAATACGTCCTAATTAAAAACACGGCTTGATGAATGCATCCGCTTCGCATTTTTTTACCGTATTTTAATATTGTAATTAGAGTGTGTTTGCATGAATAATGTTAAACATAGCCCGGAAAGATAGAACCATCGCAGAGTGTGTGGCGGGTTTCCGCCAATCACACACAATCCTTAAATGCGGTATTGTATAAACATGGGAATGTTCGTTAATTACACAGTACTTCCTGTTTTCACCTTACAATATTTCCAACGTTCAATTTTAACGTAAGATCAGTCTTACATTTGAAGATAGGCGTTTCCCCACAAATATATCAATCAAAAAACTTTATTTTAATTAAAAAGCGTTGAACGGACAAGGTAGTTGATAGTGTTTGAAGAAAAGTGGAAATCATGTCAACAATTTGCCAAAACTAACATTCGGATTTTCTCCTAATTTTTAATTCAACATCGGTTTTCATGGTCACCATTGTATGAATTATCATAACGAAGACAAAAAATTTCGTTTGGTGAGTTCGATTTTTTTTTAGCAATGTTAGTTATGTTATCGTCAGTTCTAAAATCATTTTTATGGAGCACTCCTCTCGTCAAAGAATCTCAAATGCCTCCGGAACAGGCGGCCGGCCTGATATATGTACATAGCTCTAAGTTAAGCTAACCTTCCGCTTTCTAATTTGATATAAAACAGACAATTTCCTACTAATACGTTCTTTACACAAGCAGAATAATTAAATGTAAGTCGCACAATAATTGAAATAACTATTGCCTGGTCGACGGAACCGTGGCTTTCTGGTGACAATAAGGTTTCTCGTCGAAATATTCCAACTTATTTTTGCACGTGTACTGTATCGGAAACCAACTACGAAGACATCGGGCTACTCGTAATTTACCCTTTTAACATACAGAAAGAGAGACTTGACTGCTTCTTTAAAGATGCACACGTTCCCTTATCATCAAGATTTTCGTATGATCGTTTCACTGTGAAGACGTCTTGCTTATAAAAATGAGGCTGTACTTGAGAAACAAAAAGATTTCATCTTTCAGTTTTTGTCTCCTGACAGGAAACCGGTAACAGCATTCTTCTAAACTGCCTTCTTTTTATCAACGAGCAAAGTTTTAGGACATTTTACATTGTTGGAAATCAAGGATGCATCAAATGAATTACGAGACACATCTATGACTCTAGAACGATTTGGACATGACCTCTGCTATTCAAATCCCTCAACTTTGCAGCCTTTGTGTTAACGTCTAACATAATCATAATACACCTAATGGGTTTCGAAAGAATCAAAGTGCGATCAACTCGGCTTGCTCTCTGTCGACCATGATCATTAGCTTAAAAAATTCTAGTGTAATTACAATTTCACAAGAAAGCGTTTAAATCAACTCTTACAACTTACCTTCGTTAGTTTCTTTGTGTTGGTTCTGTTGGCTGACTAGCACTTGTTCTGATGTAGGCGATTTTTTTCCGAACTGCTTTTAAATAGTTTTCTTTTCACGGCTTTTATACCCTCGCTCAAACAGATTAATTCCCCCGCTACCGTTTCGCATTACACCTGTCGCTGCGATCAATTATCAAGAGCGGTTTCTACAAATCAACTTCTGTCTTTCACCTGGAGATAAAATGTGCAAACTGTCATTATGCGAAAACCAACATATTGTGGGAGTTTTGTTTGGTAGTCATTCTTAATTTACCAATACCGTGTGCGAAAACCACAGACATTGAAGAGAGAAAATGTTCAACATAGTAGCATTCTAATTAGCATCAGAAAACACCACCAATAGGAAAATTACATTTTGTGGGAAACCAGTGACACGAAAACAAAACTTCTCCATTATCACCTTTTCTTACGGCAGCAATAAATCAGCTGTGCTCATAAAGAGTTCATTTCCGCCGATTTAAATTTACCCTGAATTTGTTTGTTCTATCTATGAATACACGATTGAGAGTTACTTTAGCTTTGAATTATTTCCCAACCTGGCTTGCGTGCTGGTAACATTGTAACCACATTGTTATCAATTCAGGCATATCACAAAGGATGGCGAACTGTGATATGTGACTACTGCTCTGAATCACGTTCGAAAATCTCCTGGCGTTGCCACGAGGGGGACGGAAAAAAACTGTATGAGAACTCATTTCAGTTACCTGGGATGGACTCTCTGCTAAATTGTATTTATCTCCTGTAATGAAAGATAATTTCGAATACAACCTAAGTATCATCTTAATGAATCAGTATAGTGGAACGAATAGTGGAGCGAGTAGAACATGACGAAACATGCTTGTAAAATGTACACAGACCGTCAGCTCACAGGCTGACGACTTTCTTCGTATCGCAGAGAACCAGTTTGAAGAAGAAAGATGACGCTGTCGCCGCCTATTCGGTCTTCGCCTGCTTCCGCCTATTTGTTGCCGCGGTTGCATGACTATGCTATCAGAAAGTAGCCGTCGACGCAAGTTTTCATGAAATAAGTGACCACAGATCCTCTCAAATATAAAGTAAATAAGATGGAAACCAAAGCCACCAGCAGACTGAAGAAACATGGAGTAATGGATTCATTTCTATTTATGGAACAGCATGTTGCTTGTAAGTCAGATCCGCATCATGAAGGGAATTTCAGTCGAATCAAGTTGTATCATTATTGACAGTCTGCAGACTGCCTGGCTCACACACTTTTAGTGTATATTAAAACGGTGGACAGTGTTGAAGGCGCGCTCTGATTGACTATCCTTTGCAATTTGTGGGATTTGGGATTTGCGCACGAAAATAGTGTAATCGTTACTGAAATAAATGAGTTAAAATCACATTTATGTGCGATATTATCTCACTGTTTTAGCATTTATAATATAAAACAACTTTTCACCTCAGTGTCCTTGGTCAGTGGTGGATATTTACCGAGCCGCGAGGCGGCGAGGCAAATATCGACCACTAGCCACTGAATAGTTACTAAATAAAATCTTGGCTATATTTTTGTGAGTCGATTTATGTGTGCGACTTGGTTACCTTATAGAATTATTTTCAGAAGACCACGATGCTGCAGCGAGAATATCTACGTTTGCAAACATATTAAAGCAGGTTTCTGTAATCTACACTGTCCAGCAGCAGAACTGAGAAAACCGTACAAGGAATTAATATTAACTTATAAACTGACTAAATAGCCTGTAGCTCCCATTGCCTTTTTACATCTTTAAACCTGCTAGACGTAATCTTTGCTCATCCGGTTCTAAAGAGTTAGAAAGGAAAGTTTGTTCTATCTTTATCCAATTTTACGGAGCAAACTCTACCCACCTTTTCAACGAATTTTGAAAGAATTATTGAAGTAGTGGTTAATTTTACTCATGAGAATGTATAATACATATAACTTGTATCCTCTCATCAATATTCACGTAGCTTGAAGAGCAACGTTTTTTAATAATTATGTTAAAAAGGAATCTATCTGTAAAGCAAGAATTTACATTTGAAAGTAACTTTCATTAACATTTGTGACACACTACTCGCCGGTTTCCTTCAAAACGGCGCTTTCAGATACCTTTTGGGGTAACACTAAAAACATGCACCTTCAACTGACCCAGCCACCATAGGAAAAAAACTTTCCTCGTGTGAGGGGTCTACTGATGGTCCATAAAATTTATAGTTTGAAAACCAATTGACTGCTGCACGTCGAATGTCCACGGTAGTATTATTCAGTGCCTCATCTTATTCAACTATTCGTCATTTTATTCAACTTCAGTCCAACTTACATTCAACTATTCAACCAATTTTTAATTTCATTTCAACTCATTATCCAAGTATTCAATCTTATTCAAGCCCAATTTAAACTCTCTTTCAAATGTTCAACTCATATTCAACTAAAATTCTACAACCTGTCGCTAAACGTATCAACCCTTATTCATCCTCTTTAGACAATTTTGCATTCAATATTAAGGGAAACAAGTAGAGACGCTTACCGACTTCTTTTTATTGTTGCGGGCGAGATTTTTTATGCTTTTCTCTGAGACATCAGAGATTTTAATTGGGAGCCGTACAAAATAGTTGTCAAAAGGAAAACCCTCATCTAGGCTTTCCTCCAGAGTTGAATAGCAATGTAAAAGTTTTAAATAATGTTAAACAGGGGCTAAATGAAAAGTAAATGATACGGACTTAAATATTGCTTCAATTGACTTACCATACATGACCGTTAAAAGTTCCAAAAAATTGACCAATATTTGTAAGCGTAACAGTGGATCCCTAAAATGGGCGGTAAGACTGCACTCCTTGCTTTCGTTTTAGACAATTGAATTAAAAAGACTAAACGCTGACGCCATGGCAGGGGCTTTTTGAATTACGAGTTCGCCGTAGAATCCGATGAACCCTTTTTCAACCGGTGTCGCGATTGAAAGAAACACTGCGGAATGGGATATCACGAGCGAAATTGGACCGAATGAAAAGGGGTTTCCGGAAACGATCACATCTCCAACAACAGGCAGTAGTTTTGAAGGTAAAACCGATCGACTGGAAACGGCCGGAAGTGGACCGCAGAGGTCATGCGTTCAAATCCCCAACGGGCCTGAATTTTTTTCAGGTCTCATTTCAACTACTAGTTCAGTAGTGTTCATAGCTGCGAGGATCGCTTATATCTCATTTCTTCACCGCAGTACACATATGTGATTTTCATGTATTTCCAGTCATTATTCACTGGCTGGAAGTGATTTAAATTTTTTCGGTTAAATGGGAACTTGTGTCATAGCACTTGCAGGTGCTGTGATTTTCCTTCGAACTCGCTATATTTTGTTTGATCTTTTGTCATTTACTGTGATCACAACCACCGATCTCAGTACCTTCATCCCTGACCCTTTATTCAGGCCTCAAAATCAGAGATTCAAGAGGCGAGGTTCGAACACAAAGATATTTTGAGTTCAACAAAAATCAATTCATGTGTATTTCATAAAGTGACTTTGATCCTCCCAAAATAAATAATCTCACTCTAACTGCTTTTGCTGTACTTTATTAATCTTTCTATTCCATTATGAAACAGAACTCAACTAAGCCAAGGGGAAACGAGATGTTGTGGCAAGCCTACGATGACTCTTCATTTACCCAGTGATTCAGCAAAAAACAGTCATCACCGTGTGGATTGTAACATAGAGTCTCCTCTACTAACTATGATTGTAATTATGACTTTTTCCGCGTTTTTGAAAAATAAGTGGAAAACGTACAAACTATCAAGGCATTTGGTGAGGGAATTTAAAGAAGGCTTCACGTTGATTGGTGTACTCTTGGTGTACTCTTGGTGTACTCTTGGTGTACTCTTGGTGTACTCTTGGTGTACTCTTGGTGTACTCTTGGTGTACTCTTGGTGTACTCTTGGTGTACTCTTGGTGTACTCTTGGTGTACTCTTGGTGTACTCTTGGTGTACTCTCGCCCTGGAGATAGTCATTTACTCACAGGTATTTAATGGATACACAATATGTCATTTCCATGTGTGAGTGCACGTTCCTTGCGTTATTAATTTGTGTCCTACAGGGACACATTATCCTATAGAAGCTTTGCATAGGACCAGTTGTCCCTGTAATGTGCCTTGGCTTCCTTTCATTTGAGTCGAGGGCTATCGGTGCCCAATATCTATGGACCAATTGTGCCTTACAATATGGGACCATCTGCGCTCGAGAGTTTCTCAGATACCCAAGAGTATGGGAGCATCTGTGCTCGAGAGTTTTTGTATTGGAGTAGAAAGTTAAAGACATAAGACATCTTAGCTAGGTTTTGGCGAAGAGTTTATCTGTTTTATTTTATTTGCGGAAACATCAGTAAAAAAAAAAATTAAAAAATAAACAAAAGAGAAAAAAAAAAAAAAGGAAGAAGGAAAGAAAGAAAGAAGGTAAACAAAGTAAAAACAAACAAGCAAAAAAACATGGAATCATGGCCCCATTCCTCATTTACGCCGAGCGATTAAATCAAAGAGGATATGATGTGCATGTGATGATCAGAAGTTCAGTTGTGTAAGCACTTCACCTTGAACCGAGATAAGGATTACCCCTTCTACTAAACAGAGACACCGGAAATTTCATCAGTCTGGAATCAGTCGGGAACCCAATCACTTTTTCTAACTACTTAAATACGACATAGATTCTAGTATTACAATTAACACAACCCGCGTACAGCTTGGGCTAATCTTGGCATATATACATTAGTTATGCTTGAAATTCACAGTGTAGCTGTAGAGCTAATATCTTCGAGAAAATAAGCTAAAATAAAATAAAATAGGCTATATTACAATTCCAGTATTATTTATAAACTATATACAACATTATGCATGCAGAGGGAAATATAACTTGTAGATCTATTGTGGAAAAGCTTCATATCTGAGGATCTCCTGCTTGAATTCTTGAAAATTAAATGTTTTGTAAGCATGCCTTATTCAATCGTTACGATTCACGATAGTGTTGGGTTTGCAACTGAACTCGAATGTTTTTTATTATGTCCAGCGATACTTCGTAGACAGCCTAAAGTGAAGATCTTTTTGCAAGTCCCCGAAAAACATTTGTGACCCCCAAACACATCACGTACTTGTACATGTAGCGTCCGCAAAATGTCACGCATATCATACCTTTGTCACACCTGACAGTTACTTTCCGCGTGCTTCTCACTATACCACTATACGTGGACCACTAAAGGTCGAATAAAGACATCGCATTCACTATGTGAATATAAGCAAGCTAATTTTCCCTATTATTGAAAACTCCTTGATGTTTAATCTAAAACTAGGATGTGACATTTTTTTTGTTTCGTTATTGTTGATTAGGCCCTTCTTTCTTAAGGACATCTCGTGTCTACTTACACGGACACACTTGGTCACATGACCCTGAAAGCCAGAGTTTCTCGCACGTGCTTCTTTTGTGTGTTTTCCAAATGTTTTTTTAACTGTCTTCTTTGGCACAGAATTTAAATGCATCGTTGTCTTAGGTTTTCCATGTAGTTGTCCTTTAAATTTATTTGACATTTAACCTGACCTTATAGAGCGGAACCACTTTCGCGATTCGTAAGTGAATGAAATATTATTGTCACAACGCAACACCTGACGAAGTCTGCTATTGTCAGACGAAACACGTGGAAGATAAAACAAGTTTGTTCAATTTCAATTCGTGCAGTTCTGCTCACTAGTTTATCATTCTAAACAGGGTAATGGGCTCCTGGTCTGGAATCAGTCAGGGACCTCATTACAATTACTTACCACATGATTACAACCCAGATTGTACTATTTCAATTTACGCTTGAACTTACACAACCCGTGTAGAGCAAGGGCTGATCTTGGCATGTCTGGCGTGACATCACTCAAAGGTTAAATATAGGTGAGGACGTATTTACACAAATATTCTCATTCGTCGCCCACATGCCATTATTTAGCTGACCTTAACTAAAACGATTAAACCGTTCGCTGGCCGCATTGAAGTAAGAGCGTTGCTCTTTCAAAATCCATAAAAGAGAAATTTATTGTTGTCTGTTGGTGTTAACCGCTCAGTTGCGATGGATGTTGAGTTGGGAAACAAACCCGGCGACAGCCATGATGGTGGAGAGGATCTAAATGGTACGAAGCTGAAGATATCCGTCGTTGAGAGGATTGGTACTCCGCCGCCGAAAGAAAAGGAAGCTATGGGCGCTGCTGACGACACTGCTCTCGAAAACGACGACAAGAGGTAAAAAATATGATCGTACTTTGATACTGATTGTACATATCAAGATCTTACTTTTATTTCGTAAATGTACCAACAACAATAACAGCGACTCAGTTTTTCATTTGATTCGATTGAAATAAAAAAGAAAAAAAACTTTCCTGGCATGGCTATTTGACAAAAGGCCTTTTGCTCCCTCATCGCTCTGTATATGGGGAAATGAAGGTGAATACTGAAGGGAGAATCGAATGAACAAGATGGATTTCGGCTTGAAGTAATAGTGGCAAGAAGTGTTGACAGACAGGTAACGTCTCCACCCTACGAATACTAATACTAGTACTTTGGCACTTGCAGCTCTGCTCTTGTGATTTGGAAATATCTCAGGAAGTTTCCTCTTCCTTAGATCGCAAGGCTTATAAATTTCTCCACATGAAGGCTAACTTTCACTGAAAAGCCACAGTTTCATTAATATTTCCTTTAAATTCAATATTGATGGGTGATATTGCGTGACAAGAGGTTCTTCAATTCGAAATGTCACCTCTGGGAATAATTTATATTCACTTCGCATGTTCATTGTACGCCGATTAAGCTGATTTGGAGCAAGATTAATGGTGGTGAAGATCCAAAGTTTTGCTTTCCCATCTAAAGTAAACGATCCTCCGCAAATACGTAACCATGCATATGTTTATTATTTACGGAGTTGTATTGCTATACTTTGTAAAGGTGGTATTCCTAACCTAAAAATCTGAACAAGTTTTGAATTAAACAAACTTACCTCGCTTCTGAGCTTGCTCCTCCGCTTCCTTTGCGTTTCTTAAAGCAATCTGCGGTCGTTAAGCTTGTCCTTAGTGCCTTTGTTTGTTCTCCAGCAAATCCTTCGAATAAAGACAGAATCGATTAAATATTCGGCAAAGACGAGCTGTAAATCAGTCAAGAAAACACACGAGTTGCAAACGAACAAACACAAAGACAGAAGGGTTGTGAATTTGTTTTGACTCAAAACTAGTTTAGAATTTCCAAGTAACAGATGCGATCGTTCATTCCCATACTAATTCTCATATTTCGCCTCTTAACTTAGAATAAACATAGTTACGTATTTACAATCTAGTAATGTGCGAGCCTTGTCGACGTGTGGTCTCATTGGTTAGATCTTTCTCTTTGGTGGTGTTAAAGTAGTTTTCTCTCTTAAGGCTAAGTTGTGATAGCTCCAAAGTCCGTTTTTTTTTCCATACGAGGAAGGCGATGAGTAGAGCGATGAGAGTCGAGGACTTGGTAGGAGCATTCACCTCTCAAAACTGTCAAGCGATGTTTAGTCTCAATCATGGTTTTGCAAAACGTCTGTCATGCTTCTAGCAGCCTTCATTCTGGGTTAGTCCGCCACGCGAGGTATGAGACTGAAATACTGGGAGCCTGAGTTTTCTCCCGCGCACTTTGCTCAGTGCTAATGCTCGGCCTCCCAATTTTTTAGCTCCTCTGATTTCTCTTTGACCTGCGTGGTGGGGTGGAAAGGAGAGACTGCTCATAGTCTAATAACTTCATTATCCACTTTTATTGTCCGGTAAATATATTCACCTTATATGCTAAAAACGATGCCGCAACATTAAAAAACCATAAAGTTGCTTGAGATTAGACCTGCTCACTCTATAAATTTTGATATCAGCTCTCTCGATTCTTTATTCGTACTTTCCTAAGACTAAACTCTGAGAATTCATTTCTAAAAAATAAAATGATTTATTTATTGCTCACTTTTGGGAGGGGAAAGCTTATACATGTACTGACCAAGCAATTCTTTTGCAAAATATACTGATTATAGGTTGTTCCAACGAGGAAAAGTGCTGGTCTCGTTACCTAGGGGTGTTAAGGGTGTTCTTGAAACGCTTATTATCCCTTAAGCAAGTGTAGCGTGACTTTTCGTCGCTGTATTTAAACGGAAAGGTGACGTGAATTAATACTCCAGTGCATGTAGGATTTTATTTCAGCAGATTAATCATTATCCATCTTTCATTACTTTCGATTCGTGCCTAGTTAAAAAGTCAGAAGCAGTACCTTCAAAATGCCTAAAAGATCATGAATGATTGTTAGATGTAAAACTCTAACACTCGTTGTCTTGTTGTGTCTTTCTTTATTCTCTCTTACTTCACAAGTTATTACAACGGGGACTAGCTCTGATCTCTGGAGGAAAGTGTGGGTCACCGTTTACAAAGGTGACACTTACTGAGCTGTCAATCTCTAACCTTCGTCATGTTTTTACACTTAAATAGCGAATCACGTTGGGCTACGGAAAACGGTGTTCGCAGAGTAGATACCTTCGCGATACCTTCGCGATGTTTACGCTTTACGAAATGTCTCTCTGGCTTAAATTTCTTGGTCTTACAGTCAAGTTTGGGCAAAACGAAAACAAGATTGACAATATAAAATTATAATAAACTTAGTAACAGAATTAAAATCATACTTGAAAAGGTATCCTAAAATAAAATTGTCCTTGAAGGCTGTTGCATAACAGCAGAATAAACACAAAATTCGCCCCTAAAAGAGCTACGTGCTAGTCGTATAAGTTATCTAATTATAAATTCAGTGCGGAAGATGAAAAGTACAACATGTTTACACCTTAAGTCACCTCTAAGAAATTAAAATTGACAACTGTTCTTCTAATCGGGAATTCGATATGGATTAAGCCTAAAAGTGAGAGTAAATGGATAAATGTATAAAGGAGAATTATTTCCAGGAAATTCCTGTACGGGATCAATTTTTATAGGGTAGAGTCATTTTCTTAGTCATTAATTATTTTTTTAGCAACATAATGAAAATATACCGGTATCTAGCCGCAAACTGCAGTTTACGCAAAAATGTCTCCATGTCAATTTCACGATCACAATAAAGAAAAGGTGGACAAACTCTGTCTGTAAGGTAAGACCGCTAAACGGAATAAGAAATGATCAACTGGCTTATTACTATGTTTACTGAATGGCTTATGGAAATATGTTATTTCCATTCATTTTCCAACACCAATATAGGAAACCCTTACAATGTTTTAAGGTTAGATATATTTCTATTTTTATCGTTTAACATGATTTATGCTTCCTCCTACAGCTTTGAATTGTGTTTACCTGTAAATACGCATTTGCATGTGTACCTTTTTAATAGAAGAGCCAAAAATTGAAATTATATTGATTATATGATTGTATTTTATGCAGCAGTGATGAAAAGAAAGAAAAGGAAATCAAAAAAGAGGAGAGCCAACCAACAGTACCAGTAGGCCAACTGGTAAGTTGTGAAACTCCACATCGGTAATAAGAGATGTTAGTCATTCCTATTTAGCTAGAATCAAACCAAAACAATCATAGTATGGGAAAACGTGAAGATGTAAACGACGACTCCTGCGCACATAATCCGCGGCAATTCACTGAAACAGTGGTTGAGAGGAAGAACTGAAGAGCTTAGCATAAACTAGCAGCTTTTAGCATCAATTTCCACAACAATGATGGGCTTCTTCAGAGGTTTTTCAAGAGGCGATAATTGAGGGACTAATCAGTGATATATATAAACAAGTCTTCGATTACTGTTCGGCGCATTTCTTTGAATGATTCTCCAAAATAATGTTGATTTTTCACCATTTTTTTTGCAGTTTCGTTTTAGCGATAAGTTAGATGTCCTGCTCATGATACTTGGAACTTTATCTGCTATGGGCCTTGGTGCCACCTTTCCACTCCAGTTTATCATCTTTGGGGATCTTATCAACACCTTCATCGATTATACTAAATATCAATCACCAAATAATACGCAGCCATTTGATCTCGATAAAGAGATGACGAAGTTTGCGTTGTACTATGTTTACATCTCTATTGGAACTTTGATTGTGGCTTATGGTCACATGGGACTGTGGTCACTTACTGCCACACGCCAAGTGAATAAAATGCGCTTGGCCTTCTTTAAATCTGTTTTGAAACAAGACATTGGTTGGTTTGATACAACTGATTCAGGAGAACTAAACACTCGTCTCAATGAGTGAGTATTTAATGATTAATCAGAGACAACTTCTTCATTCAGGGTTCAAGGTTTTTAAGGCGTGATTTTTTTGTCTATCATCTGAGACCATGGTACACATTTCGCAATACTGATTCGAGGATGGGTACATTTTTAAGAAAGCGAGTGGCAAGCCCTTTTTCAAAATTAGAGAACTCCTTATTTATTTGAATGAAAAATGTGGGATTTATAGCCAGGAATCATGATTTAGATTTTTGCAGGCTGACTTGGTTGGTTATCAGAATGGATGCATTCAAAGTGGGAAGCTCGTCGTTAGCGTATTCACAATTTGAAATTAACAAACAATGCAATTCAGCAAATGCATCGTTATAAAGTGTGAAGCTCCGATACTTGATTGAATTCTTTATTTCCTCTTCGTTGTGTTTATTGTTGTTTTATTTGTGGTTTTATTTTTGCGTTCCTCAGAGCAATGCTATCGTATTCTTCACTTCCCTCCCTCCGAGGTATTATTAATATTTAAACGCTGTGACATTGTGTTTACTGAAACTGATTAGATGTCCTTACTACTGCCCGTAGAGATCTGAACAAAGTGGATGATGGTATTGGTCATAAGATTGGCTTGTTCATTCAAGCCATGACGACCGTGATTATAGGGTTTGTGATGGGATTTGCGTATGGTTGGAAACTTACCCTCGTTATCATCGCTGTGAGTCCGCTGCTTGTCATTGCTGGCGCCTTGATAGGAAAGGTAATCAATTATCTAGACGTACGGTTTGCCATTTTCCTCACAGCAGAGCTCATATAGTTATACGGCGCGTATCGTCGTGTTAGTGATACAATCACCAGCCGGAAACGTTTTTAAATACAAATAGTTAGTCTATGGGAAGGGAGTACTTCCTATACATGAGTGAGCTACAAGAGGATGTAACGTCTAAGTATTTTCCTTTTCCTCAAGGAAACACTATCATACCGAAGCGTGTATCGGGTAAAAAGAGAGAAGCCGTGAGTTGTAAATGGCTTCCTCCTTGGCTTGAAGTAAGCTGCAAAAGAATTATGAAGAGTTCGATTGCAACCAACGACTTTTGTGTTCTTAAATGTTAGACATTAATACTATCTTATCCCAGCAGCTTGAAATGCATATGAATGAATCCCAAACGTTGAAATACCACCTTAAAGTGTCTGTTAACCTAGGATCATCAATGATCAACATCGGATCTATTTGTCTTATTTTCTCATCGATGAAATGTCTCTGTTATGATTACTAAAAAAATTTGTATTGAAGCTGCCTTGAGCAACCTTTAAAATGTTGCAGGTAATGACTGCCATGACAACCAAAGGTCTTAATTCTTACGCTAAAGCTGGTAGCGTAGCAGAAGAAGTGCTTTCATCAATCAGAACTGTGGTTGCATTCGGAGGAGAAAAGAAAGAAATTGAGAGGTAAACCAAGAATGTGGATATGATTTCACCACCCACTATACCTCAATAACGTATGACTCTGGGGATAGGGGTGTTAGAAGCGTGCCTGGGATTTCTCATGGGGGTGGCACGGTAACGAATTTCAGCGCCTTTTACCTGGAGTTACTTATATCGCTGCTCTTTCATGTGTATCAACGGGCTCGAATTAACGCAGTAAGAAATGTTTCACATAGCTGATCACGTGAAGTCAGTTGTTTAGCAGCCTCCAAGTAGGCAACATTTTCTGATTGAAACGATCTCATTCCTGACTAATCAAAGTTAAAACTGGTTATAATTGAATAACATTTTTCAATGAAAATCTGTACAAAAAGATTTAAGATTAACTCGCGGTGCTTCTTCTGAGTTACATGAAGATCTCTTTTTTGTATCGTAACTGTTACTGTTCGTCATCTTCTACTTTATTTTTGTGTTAAACTTTCCAGGTATTCATCCCTCTTGAAAGAAGCTCGTGACTTTGGAATCAAAAAAGGTTTAATGACTGGACTAGGCATTGGATTTTTTCAACTTGTTATTTACGGAAGTTATGCCTTAGCCTTTTGGTATGTATGGGGCCTTTTCTACCTTTTTTTTTATATACATGTTTTCCTACGTATGTCTACCCATTTTTTCGCGTAACCTATTATCTAAAGTATGAACGTATTTATCTGTCAACCCTCCATTAATTCAGGTACTCATCTCACCGTCATTCCTACCTGGCAATAAACATGTAGCCCTCCAAACAGCCAACTGTATTTCATCAGCTACTGGGCTTTTAACGCTTCTTGTACTAAACTTTCTTGTTTGTTCCTATATTCACAGGTATGGCTCAACGTTAATAATTGATGAGAAAATGACGGGAGGACAAATGCTTATTGTAAGAAAATATCGCATTACTTGTTATTTTTTCAAGGAAATTGTTCAGCTTTGCAATTTGTTTTATTTGCATTCTTCAGGTGTTTTTTTCAGTCATGTTTGGGGCCATGCAGTTAGGTCAGGCTGGGCCACACATGGAAGCCATAGCTGCAGCTAGGGGAGCAGCATACAAAGTGTTTTTTATCATTGACAGGGTAAGTAGCAAATTGTTTTTTGTTATTTTAAACAAACTCAGTTTAACTACGGCTGATTACGGCTAATTTTGAGCTGGAACGGACATCAGCTGTATTTTGATAGGAATCATTTGTCAGTTATTGTACTTAGGCGACTGAAAACTTGAGAGTGCCATGTTAAGTGCATAGCGATTGAGGAGATGTTTGCATTATTTACGCCTAGGTGAACAGCCATTTTGTCATAAATTGTCTGCGACGTTTAATGCTGAACGGAGCCATAGATATATTTTTTCATAGATATATATTTTTTCTTGGGAAGGGTATTAAGAGAATAAGTTGGTGTCTACCTAGTAAAGAAACTTCCTTATAAAAAAAATGAGTTCACGTAATAATTTGTATAACTTCCCCATCCAAATGAATAATTATCAGTCTAATACGCTTACATCTATTCTTGGAGATCTAAAGTGGGTGTCATTTAGGCGTCTCAACATAAAGTTAATTCATTTCACTTTTTTTCTTTCTCCTAATGTGAGATTCCACCAATTGACTCCAGTTCTACTGATGGATTGCAAATTGATCAAAGTTCCTTAAAGGGAAGGGTAGAGTTAAAAAGCATTGAATTCTGGTATCCTTCAAGACCCGACGTAAAGGTATGTTTCAGTTGTAAAGATGTTAAATGAAAAGGGAGAAGGAGAAATTTGTCCTCTCTCTAGTAGTTTATGTGATAGTTATGATTGTTTAATATTCTGCTCTAGAAACATATGTGCGAAGTATTTTACACCAAACATCAACATTATTGAAATACGAAGACTTAATGTCTTTCAAAGGAAAAAGAAAATCTTGGCCATTTTTTTTTTCAGATTTTAAACAGTTTGACTCTGGCTGTCGAAAGCGGACAGACTGTGGCATTGGTAGGTGAGAGTGGCTGTGGAAAGAGTACAGTAGTTAAGCTTTTACAGAGGTTCTATGACGCAAGTAATGGTGAGGTAAGTTTAAACTCGATACTGATAGAGTATACAGTAAACAAAATCAAATTTCGTCAAGAAAGGGTCCCATGCGTTTTTTTTTTTTTTTAATTAAGCGAATTTTAGATGAAATGTTTCTCTGAACAAACATCTCACTCAACGAATTAAGTTAAGATCCTGATGGGAATCAGATCCCAGTGACTGCTTGCTCGACGTATTTACTCTTCTGTCTTTTAAGGTTTCTGTTGATGGTCATGACGTTCGTTCTCTAAACTTAAAATGGTTGCGTGAGCAAATTGGTGTTGTGAGTCAAGAGCCAGTTCTTTTTGCCACCACAATAGCTGAGAACATCAGGTATGGTAAAGATGGCGTGACACAGGATGACATTGAAAGGGCAACAAAGATGGCGAATGCCCACGACTTTATCAAAGGTCTTCCTCAAGTAAGTAGAGACGTAATTAACTGATGAAATGGCCTTTTCGAAATCTCATACTAATAGAAGGAAAAAAGTCCTGAGCCATTTTCTTCCAGCTTAAAGGCCTAGTGAAATCGAGAAATGCGCGTTAAACTTTTTGGAAAATAATTTGATTATTGCACTGTTTGTCAGGGCTATGATACTCTTGTTGGTGAACGAGGAACTCAACTCAGCGGAGGACAGAAGCAGCGTATTGCCATTGCACGAGCTCTGGTAAAAGATCCAAAGATTCTGTTGTTAGATGAAGCAACATCAGCACTGGACAGTGAAAGTGAATCAATCGTACAAGCTGCTTTGGATAAAGTAAGTAACCAGAAAATAAACGAAACATCATTCACTTGTAAGGGTTTTCCTCCACGTTGTCAAGACATTTTGTATAAGATAATAATAATAATAAAAAAAGAAGTGCAACGTCTTGATTGTGAACAAGATAATTAGGGGAAGATGCGAATCCATGCTTCAGAATATATCAATTGTAATACTATGTACATACTTAGGAGTTATCTTGATGTGATGTTGCCAGTGAAGGCAACATAGTTTCGAGAGGCGTGAAAAAGTCTAGTTTCGGAAAACAACTCCGAAACGATTTTTGTTTCTTTCTTTCTGGGGATATATACATTCTCTCTCTCATCTCAGTTCCGCCCTGATTGTCTTGTCCATTTCTGTCTTTCATTTTCCTTTGTGACTATTTGTACGTAGTGTTTCTTTAAATGTACATAATTTTGTGTGACTATCGTTACATCTTTCAGGCGCGTCAGGGTCGAACAACCATTGTGATTGCTCATCGTTTGTCAACAGTTCAGAATGCAGATGTTATAGCTGCTATACAGGATGGTGTGGTGGTTGAGAGGGGAAGTCATGATGAACTCATACAGACTGATGGAGTTTATCGTCAGCTGGTCACATCACAGGTGTGCAGGATGAACGAGAGTGATGTAATATATTGCGACGTTCTAGTTGTTCTGCGTGGCAGGATGTAACCCACGAACAAAAATTTGTTTGCCAAAACTATGGCGACCAATCCTGGAGCACAACCACAGAATCGCTAGAATTACATTTCCATGTGAATGGAGTCAATTTTATGAAAAACAAACAAAAGTTATTAGAACTTTCTGAATAAGCCCATTTTCTCAATGAGCTGGAAACGGTATGAGTTGTCGGAAGAGTGCGAGCTTTCATAACAGCGACTCGATTCAATTCATTACCACAGTGTCTTTAGTTATTTTTTTATTCAGTTTTTTATTCACTTTCGCGGTAGACATACAAAAAGGAGGAAAAAGGAGATAATTCTGGTAATGACGATGAAAGCGACAACGAGGAGATAGAGAATAACGATGTGAAAGGTTGGTAACTTGATGTGATTTATTTAAGGCCTTGTCACCACTGCTTAAGTAGTATTCATCACTGCGAAGATTGCTTTTATATTTATTGGTGTGATTTTGTTTGTTCCATTGTTGTTCACCACGAAAATGAGAGAGTAATCTTGTAAAAAATTAACTGAGCGAGGTTTACTTGTGAGTAACTGTACTAAACCATAAGTTTTCTTTATCAATCCTAATCTCTTCTCTTTGTCCGGGGTAGAGCCTTGTTAACAAAAAATAGATGATGCAACAATATCTCTCTGCATCCACGTTTCACTCAGATCCTTAGTTTAGTTGTTCGAGATATCGATTATTCACTATTGCTTAGATATTTCCTTTTGAATTTCAGTATCGACACCAACAGTGAAATTTACTCGAAGCACTTCCCACATGTCAACTGACAGTAGACATGAAGAGAAGAGAACTTCGGCTTTAGACATTGCAACATCAAACAGGACTAAGGTAGACAATATATACATACTAGACAATCATAATAGGAATGGCTCTTTTCGATTATGATTGCTTATGACTTGCTGGGAAACTTAAGATCACAAGTTTGCGTTTCAGGTTTAGGTTGGTCTTATTTATCGATATTCCGTCAATAACTACTATTTTCTTATCGACCTGACGTCCATGAGGGAGTTTTGCCGCCATAGAGAAGTTTCAAAAGTTGAAGGGAAAAGGAGTGCTGCACTTTGTCAGAGCAATAAGCAGAGCGCGGGAAATCACATCAGTTGCTCAGCTAAAAAAATTCGTTGTCGGCATTGTCGGTTATACCTGTTGTAGCTTATCCAGGCAGTTTAATGACTAGTTTATGGCGTATACTCATTCGAGATTTGAATTTCCTGCGGCAATTGCATTTATTCTCCTACTTACCTTACAGTTTTTTTTCATACGTTGATAACAAGGGTAAAGATGATGAGGAGAAGATTTTAGAGGAAGAAGTTGAACCAGCTCCTGTTCGTCGCATCATGAAGTTGAACGCGAAAGAATGGCCTTACCTTCTATCAGGGAGCGTCGCTGCCATTATAAACGGACTATTTCCGTTTGCATTTGCTCTGCTTTTGTCAGAAATTCTTTTCGTAAGTGAATCCATTTTTTTTTGTTGCAATCAAATCTAAATTCCATCGCCAAGCTTAGCTTTCTCTCCGTGTAAGCATGCGTCACCCTTCTTAACAGTTTATGAAAGCCTCGTATTTTTAGTTACTTGCACACAGTGATTCTTGGAAAGGTTTTATAACTCTGTTAAGCTATAAGTGAGTTCCAGGTTCAAGCTAGAGTCAGTGTCGTCAGACTGTTTGAAGATCGAATTGATGAAACACTAGGCCTCAATCAGCGTGCTGGGCCACATTGCATGGAAATACTCTAATGGTTTTTCTCCTGCCATATTCGTGTCATGCTCAATTTGAACTACTTGTCTCGTGTATTTGTTCTAACAACAGACATGTGCAAACAGTGGAGAAGAAATTATGAACACACAACGGCTTTATTACTTTTTTTTAGATCTTATCGCATGAACGCGGTGTTGTGATATACCTTTCCAGCAAGCCATAGATGTATACACCATCATGTGTCTGGGTTATTAATTCTCATTCATTTTCAGGTTTTTTCTTTGCGGGACAAAGAGGAAATGGAAAAGAAAGCGGAATTCTGGTCCCTGATGTTCTTTGCTGTTGGTGTGACGAGCTTTTTCTCAAACTTAATCAGTGTAAAGAGGAGTTCCTTTTCTTTAAGCCTTATTCAGCCATTATTCTCTACGTCTTTTTCCGAGTGTGATGTTAGTGAAAACACTAATACAGTGAGCTGAATAATCTGACAAATTTCTCTCTTTAGAGCGCGATGTTTTCCAAGTCTGGAGAACTTATGACTTTACGATTGAGAAAGATGGCTTTTGAAGCGATTCTTAAACAGGTCAGTAAACCGAACTAATAAAGGCCAGGTAGATCTTGACTATACTTGAAATATTTTCTTTCCCTCCTCTTTTTCTTGGTCTACCGTCTCCTTCCTCGTTTATGCTCCTCACTTTCTCCTTAAAGGGTTCTCTTCTCTAAAGCGTGCGCGTACTCAAGAGTACCGAAAATTTGTCGGGTACTTAACGGAGTCGAGCGTCTACAAGAGCTATTATCAGTTTCAAGCTCACCTGCCTTGTTATTATTCAACAGGAAATATCGTACTTTGATGATCCGCTGCACAGTACTGGGGCATTGACCACAGCATTGGGGACACATGCCTCGGCTGTTCAAGGGGTAATTCTGTAACATTTATGAATTCCTTTCATTGGTGAACAAGAACAACTTGGCATTGCAGGTAACATGCATATGGACATCAGAGTAGATCACAAAGTATGCTTTTCTGCCTGTCTTTTTGTGCTTTTTTAGGCTGCTGGCAGTCGCCTCGCCATTGTTGTGACATCTCTAAGCACTGCTGTTGCCTGCACCGTGTACGCTTTTTATAATGGCTGGAAGTTGACCCTGGTAGTCCTTTCATTTATTCCTTTTCTCATAATTGCAAATGCAATTCAAATGAAAGTAATTTATGCAAGTGGAAAAGGTTCTAAAGATGGCGAAGATGAAAAACTTCAGTCCGGCAAGGTGAGGCCTTATTCGTGATAAAAAAATTTTTGCATTAGAAATTGAACCATATCTGTTATGATCATGTCATTGTTTATTGCAAAGTAATTAATTCACCATTACACTGGCTCTGATCTACAGTGATTATTAATCTTACCATCAAAATAAAATACAGTTTTATCGTTAAGAGATCATGGCGTATGTGTGAGGAACTAAATATAAATCATTTTGGTCAGTCAATAAACTTTTGTCATGGCTTTTATATACTTTACGCCACAGATTGCAGTTGAAACAATACAGAATATTCGTACTGTGGCATCTCTCGGTAGAGAAAGCACTTTTTACAGCGATTATGTCAAGGCTTTGATGATTCCATACAAGTAAGTGACAGAGATGATTTGTTGCATCGAACCCCAGACTAGTTGTTAGATACAAGGCCACGAGTCAGCCTCTTCTAAGGTCCTTCCGTGGTGCTGCCTGTCACAGCTGATTAGGGAAATTATCGTTGATGAATGAGTTGCCAGTCATCGGTTCCATGTGTTTGCGCAAAGATCTCTGGGATTGCCATGAGGCAAACATTGCAACTCGCCAGAAAGAAATGTGAGGCGAAAGTTTGTTTCGACGTCAAAAAAAAACGATTTTGGTTAGAGATCATCGTTTTTTTGCCGCCGTTTCATCAGAAATGGGTATGGGTGGCATTGATACAAGGGAAGCGCAAGGTTTTGTTCGAACAACCGTGAAATATATAGTGAAATCTAGCGATTGACTTTCCTCCATGCACAAGGGTTTAGTGAAATTGACATTGCGTAATGATCTCGAACTTTAGAAATATTAGTTTTAAATCAGCAAGAATAACTCAATAAAGCCTTTTCAGTTTTATTTACTTCTGTTAAGTCTACATCTAGCTTTTTTCTTGGTTTGGTAAAAAAAAAACAAAAATTATAAATAAACGCCACAACAGCTAGCAGGAGTTTGAAATTGAGTGCTTGAGCATTAAATATTATCGTGATATATTAGTGATTTAACACCTACAGTGCCTCTTTGTTGTGATCAATGAGAACGAACCAGCGTTGACAATCGGCTCAAAACTGAACCCTTTCTTATGCGACGATGAGTATGAACAAATGGGTCGCTTAAAGAGCGATGCATAACCGATTATGTATACGTCCATATTTTCTGCCGGAGTTCCCGTGATCTTGCTTTTCCTGACAAGGTCCTTTAAGGAGTTCGAGGAGGCAAGTAGCAGCTCAAATACCCTCGGATTTTTCTGGACAAATTATGTCGAAAATTCCTTTTGTTTTTTATTGCTTATTTCAGTCTTCCGAAGAGCGAAAGCTCGGTAAAAACAATTTCCATCCCCGCTGACGACGACTTCTCTCCTTTTAGGTGTATTTTCAGACATCGCAATATGTTTATTTAACACGCTAACAAGTATAAAAACAGGCTTTACATACAAAAATACAACTAAAAAGACTCAAGTGAGTTATATCCGTGCGATTTAAGGCTAATTTTGTGACATGTCGAGACCATTACAGGATAACGATTTCACAATTATATCGTAGACCTTACGCAAGGAGAGAAGTTATATGTTTCCTATTAACAACTTGGAATGTTTGCCCCGTGGCGATCCCAGAAATCTTTACACAAACACAAGGATCCGATTACAGGCAACTCATTCACTGAGAGGCTCGTAGCAGACTGTAAAGAATGGAATATCGCGCACCTTTCAATGCCAACCACTGCTGTTTTAAGGGTATTGTTATTATTGTGGAGGTTCAAAGCGACCTTCTCAGTGCTCCTACACCCTATACACGAAACCTTACACTTACATTACACCAAGCTCTTCTGGTTTTCTAACACTGAAGGACGTTATCATAACGGTCTTAGGCTTCTCTGCCACCTCTGAGCCTGAACCACAATAGAAGGTCATTCTTTGGCTCCGTAGTCTTTGCAGTTTGTAAGGGTCACCCAGCCATGAGCTCAATACACCAGTTGACCCCAATAGCTCTGGGTGTTACAGAGATTGACTTTACACGAGCTTTCCCATCCTGCTGAGATGACATTCATAGAAGCGATTTATCTTCTGTTTAATTTTATTTCCTTGATAGAAAGGCCTTGAGACGAGCTCACCTTCAAGGAATATCATTCGGCTTGGGAGAAGCGTTCAAGTTCTGTGCCACCGGGGCAGCATTTAAATATGGGGGATATCTTGTGTCAAACGGAGAAATGGCCATGGATGAAGTATTGAAGTAAGATATTCGTTATTTGTTGTCCTAGGGCGTAACTAACTATTTCAAATGAAAAGTTTCCGTTTGAAAATTAAATTTAGATAAACCCATGAGAATAACCTCACAGACGGACGACTGGTTACCGTTCTTTTTTCCTCTTTTCAGAGTCATAATGTCCATCGTGATTGGCGGTGCAACCTTGGGCCATATCAGCGCTTTGTCTCCAGACTATGAGAAGGCAAAGATGGCTGCTGCTCGTCTCTTTAAAATCTTTGACCGTAAATCTCTTATCGACAGTTCGTCTCAAGTTGGTTTAACTCCGGTAAGAAATTTCTCAGACAACTTCATGACCACTGATGGGCCTTTTTACTGATTGTCGTCCCGCATGTTGTGTGGTCCTGTGTTACATTAATATCAATGCCGTTTCTTGTTCTTTTCACGTAGACTTCTGTGTCGGGAACAATCCAGTTACGCAGCGTACGTTTCCGTTATCCAACTCGACCAGACGTCAAAGTACTACGCGGATTAACACTGTCAGTTCAGAAAGGACAGAAACTTGCCCTTGTTGGCTCGAGTGGCTGCGGAAAGAGTACAGTTGTTTCCCTCCTGGAGAGATTTTACGATGCTCAGGACGGAGAAGTGGTAAGTTAGCGGCTGTTCAAAGACCAGTCTTGAAGATTATTTCATGTTTTTGGTCGCAGTTCTGTTATTACCCTGACCTCAAGTATGATCGTACTGACTCCCGGAAAGCATTTTGGTTTGTCTGCAATGCATCCAAATCAGAATCAATCACAAGTTAGAAAACTGTCACTGATCCATTGAAGCAAGTGAGTGAAGGAAGAAAAAGCAAAGATAGCGGTGTTGTTGAAGGCCTAAATGTAATAACTGTCTTAAATGTAATTAAATCTTAAATATATTAACATTTGGTCCTAAACGTAATAAGCTTCCAATGCAATCGTTTAACTCCACGTTGAGATGTTAAAGTGACAGCTGTTGCACCGGAAATTCCTCTGACCAGTATTCATGTCACATCGCGGGCTCGCTGATATCAATCAGTTTCTTTTCATCTACCATACTTAAGAATAGAAGCATTTATTGCAAACCGTTATACTGATGAACAATTGGCATCAAATGAAAGCTGGCAAAACAATGAGCTCAGACTCATAACAACAATAGCTTTTGGAAAATTGTGATAACGTTATACTCGTGTGATCAGTGATGGAGTTTACGAGTCATAAACCGAATTACGAACTAGGACAAGGATGCATGAACTGTAGTGGACGACCATTAACTACCTGAAATTGTGGTTGAAAGTCTTGGTAAGTTTAGTGAGTCAATAAAGACAAGCGGATGGCTACTGTTTTACTACTAATTTGAGGGCTATAATTCTTTCCTTTTGTTCCTCAGGCTATCGACGGTAACGATGTCCGCACTCTGAACATTCAGTGGCTGCGCTCCCATATTGGTATCGTGTCACAGGAGCCCATTTTGTTTGGCTTCAGCATCGCTGATAATATTGCTTATGGTGACAACTCCCGTCAAGTCAGCCAGGATGAAATAGAAGCAGCGGCTAAATCAGCAAATATACACAGCTTCATTAATTCTCTCCCCAATGTAAGAAATATTTTAAGGCTTTCTTATCTAGATTTTCACAATCATAGACCCAGAACCTTTTTAAAGTCATACGATCGCCGGACATTTTACTGAAATGGTTTATTACTCCCAATGAGCATATTACAACTTGAGCAAGTGTTGCAGTTGTTAAAAAGCCGATTCTCATAAGTCCTTCCCCACATAATCTCCAGACTTCAGGACAAGACGAGGCAAGTTTCGAGCGCCGAAGGCGCGAGCCGCTAGGGGGGTCTGGGGGCATGCCCCCCCCCAGACATTTTTTAAATCTAGAGGCTCAGAAGTGCTCTTTAAGCATTTTCCGTGGCATTTTTCTTCAGAAAAGTCAATCTTGGGAATTGCCTCGTCTTTCCTCATGCTAGCTACGGCCCTGATCTCAGCATAGCTGTGTTTTTCCGCATGTAGGGTTATAACACTCTGGTAGGAGACAAGGGGACTCTCATCTCAGGAGGGCAGAAACAGAGGATAGCTATTGCCAGGGCACTGGTTCGTAATCCGCAAATTCTGCTTCTTGACGAGGCTACCTCTGCATTGGACACGGAGAGTGAAAAGGTCAGTCAACTGAATATATTGTGTTTCTTAACGTGGATATTTACAGCGTTGAGGTATAGTGTTACAAACAAAATTTAGTTTAAACGACTGTGAATATATGAAAGTCATATATTTGTACTGCGGATAAAGACACGAATATGAAAACGATCTTCGCAGTAATGAACGCGACTTGAGCAGTGGTGAAAATCAGGGCTGTACGGGATTTGAACCCATGACCTCTGCGATACCGGTGCAGCGCACTACTAACTGAGCTAACAAGCCAACTGGGAACTGGTCATTGTGTTGGTTCCAAATAAACCCGTGAAGTGGTGAATAAATGACTGTGAATATATGAAAGTCATATTTGAACTGCGGATAAAGACGTGACTATGAAAGTGATCTTCGCAGTAATGAACACTACCTGAGCAGTAGTGAAAATAAGGCCTGTTAGCTCAGTTGGTAGAGCTAACAGGTAGATTATAGCTTGACCGAAACGATCATAGTTAACCGAAACAGACATAATGCTTAGGTACGTTACACAAAACAAAAGGGAATTGATAGTCACGCTATCACAATTCGAAATAGCCTTCGTAACAAGTAGTTTTTGGTATTTTAAAGTTTAAAGTCGTCGTACAATACTTACAATACTATTCGCAATCCATCACTTTGGCACCATAAAAGAACACCAACAAATTGTAAAATGTGTGGGATACTATGTCAATCTGTATTGAGCTTTTTACGAAAAACTTAAAGAACATACTCGATAATACCTAAACCCATGCATTTATTGCTTTAAATTGTACAATAAGTTATTATTACCACTATTTAACAACATTTACTTTAATACATTTCTACTATGAATTACAATAACATTAAGGGTATAGCGAACACGAAGTGGCGAAGAAGACAAAAGAGTAAGGACACATTCATTGTAACAATGATGCAGCTCTTTGGATAATTTGTAGTCAATTGCTGAAAGGTTTTTCCTATGAAATGTACCTTTTTGCTCTATTTGGTATGTTACCTTCCTCAAAAAACAAAGGTGGATGGTAACTTTTCCAAAAATTTGCATTGATAACAGCTAATGATATAAGATGATTAAGGAAGCTTTAACTTCAAATATCTTTAAGGGGGCGACTCCAGTATTATAAATGTTAATGATAATTAATTTGTGAAAATGAATTATCATTCATAATTATTCATATCATCATTCATAATTTGTAGTACTGGTAATATTGCAAGTGTTTTTTGGTACTCTGTAGGTTGTGCAACAAGCTCTGGATGCTGCAAGTGAAGGTCGCACAGCTATCATCATTGCACATCGACTGTCCACAGTGCAGAACGCAGACATTATTGCAGTGATTCATCACGGGCGCGTGGTAGAGCGAGGTACTCATCAAGATCTGTTGAACCTTGAAGGAGTTTACCACAGTCTTGTTACGGCGCAAATGCAGAACACAAATAATTAACTAAGCGTTTCTCTAAAAGCTAAAAAGAGGGCAGATATAGTTCCTGACAATACCAAGAAAAAACGAAATTATATCAAATGATTATCCATTGTAAAACTAATTCGGGCCAACGAATCTATGTATTTAAGTTTGCGAGTCAAACTTTGAGGTTCATACCAGTAAAAAACTATAAACTGGGATCTTTTTTATACTCTTATGAAAATAATTATACCGCATAACATATAAGCTGAGAGGAAGTTCACAATAACATAATGACTTGCGTTTGGCTCTCGAAGGGTATTTTTAATTCCCTCTTCTCATGCAAGCCACTCGTCGTTGAGCCAAACAATCCAATTAAAGCGTCTATCAAACTACGGTTAAAGCTGCTCTGCGAAAAAATGTGAATTGGCGATGATGCAAATATAAATTTCGGGATAGCCCGGTGTAGTTTTAACTTCACGTGCAAAATTGATTGAAATTCATTCTGTTACAAGGGATCGTTTGTTCGATTAGCTAACGTTATCTTTATTCTCTTAATCCCGTGCCTGACCGTCTACATCACTAAGGAAGGAAAATGGATTGAAGAATCAACAATCGTGCAGTGTGGTGGCGCTAAGGCTCATGATGGAAAAATGCGTTGAATCATAATTACAAAAACAACAATGGGCGTAATTATCAATTTACAAAATTCTCATTTATTGACTTGGTCCTTACCGACAGAAGAAATCTTTCAGGTGAACGGACAAAATCGGTCTATGGCAAATCTTCCAGTTGTCAATTTTCGTTCTCAGCCATTACCACTGAATACGCAACTTTCGGTTCTTTTCGTATATTTGATTTCTTCCCCTTCTAGGAAAGTTTGAACGTCACTGTCTTTGCGCGGTACGGCTTTTTTAATGTTTTTAGCTGCCATAATCCGAGAGAGTTCCGACAAATTACCTTGTATTGAGAATCGTGAAGGCTTTGCCGTTCATTCATCAACCTGACCGAGTGGCGCGAAAGGCGAGTGACGTGTCAATAGCTGACTGGCGATATCAAACACACATGAAAAAAATATCGTATTTTTTCACTCATGTGTGATGTTACGGCTTTTCTCAGGGCTAGAAATATTTGTATAACATCCTTGTTCATATGATGGCAGACATTATCTGGCCTTAGAGATGTTATAAAATTGTATTCTTTTTCTGAGAGGTCTTTTTCTTTTTTCGTCGAGTGGTTTATTAGGATATAGTAGTGGTTCATCAGGACAGCAAGGCATCATTAAGACATATTGATTCAATTCTGATATATCATGAGGCAGATATATCAATCTTTTATCCAAGTCAGGTTTGCCTTAAGTGATCTGCCTTAATCAAATTCAATCGAACCAGTTTTGCCTTGCACCTGCCAGCAATGCTAGGATCTGACGAGACACAGCTCGTCTATGAATTGAGTAACATCCAGCTTAAGTAAGAAGTCATTCACAGTCAAGAACTCGCCGATGAGAACTTGTCTAACAATAAAAATAGATAGAGATTCATGTAAGAGCACGCCACTCTCAGTAGATAAGGGATCGGACACGATCATCAATGAGAGCATCAATGTTCCAAGGAGATCAATAAAGGGACTTCTTCTTTTTTACGAGCCATGTGTCGTTGGTACTAGAGTCAGTGAGAAGACATTTGATCCCGACATCACTGAAGTAAAGGTGATTGTCAAAGGAATCCCAAATAAGGTTTACAGTTAGGGAATGGAGACAAGAGATATGTGGGAAGGGGTCTTCAGAAGATTTGGAAAGGAAAACAGGGCGATGAATGCAATAGACTTTTCTGCCGGAGATAGACTCGCTCTATTCATCGATCTCAGGATTATGAGAGACAATGATCTCTATGGAAGAGATTGAGATTGGTGAATACGAAAGAAGGAGTTCAGCTCGCAATTAACAGGAAAGCGTCGGGCTCAGGGAATGTTAAATGTCACATCTTCATCCTCTCAGATGCTCAGCTTAACATCAACAGAGAGCTTGAAAGCGTGACCTATTAATATGGTAAATTCCTATTTATAAAGCCAAATGTTTTATCATCTCCCTCAAAATAATTTCAAATTCACTACACACCTACCCGCTTACAGGCTCAAAATTATCTGTTGCAACAGACAAGATTTTCAAACTGTTTGAAAAAATGGATTTGAAAGATTTGTAGCGCTCCAAAAGAAAGGCTCGAATTAAATTTTTCTTTTTCAGTTAATGCCTCATGTATTCTTCAAGATTCTGAACGTCATATTTTATTCTTATAAGGGTCACACAATATAATTTATATTTATAATTCTTCATCTCATCTCTTCTCCTCTGGCTCTCGAATTGCCTTTATGTTTGATGAAATGGGTTTGGATATTCATTATGTTGAATGCCGTCAAATTCAAAAGCTAAATTTAGTGTATCACAAACGCCATCTAATTCAAGCAAAAATCCTGTCTGATGATTTATGAGCCATGAGGGCCTGACATTAGGAAATTTCTCATTGAAAATATTCTCAAAGATTTTACAAAATCTTTCCTCGTTAACAAATTTTTGTCATTTCTTTTATTTCTAAATATAGATAAATGGCAGACGTTTCCCAAATATCAGAACAGATGAAAAGCATGAAAATGTTTGAAATAAGAAACATGGCAAAAGAAGCAGGCATCAGAGGTCATACAATTGTGAAAAAACCAAAACTGATCTCATTGAATTCATGTATAATTCATGTATAAGAGAGTAAAAAAACGCCAAATCATCGTACCTTTCTTTGTTTGGCGAGAGATAAAAAATAAAAAGCTACTCGCTACTCACAAATTCCGAGCTAAAAAAATTGCTTGGTTCTGAGATTGAGGAAAAGAAACGCATATCAAACCCTTAAATTTGCGCAAAAAATGATGAAAGGTTTGAATTAAAACTCAGAAGGAAGCCATGGATTTTTTCAGAGTCAGCGAAATAAACTTGCAAAAGCGATTAAAAATACAAAAATCATTGGTAATGGGGATGAATACAAATTTGAAAGGTGATAACTTTTTTTAAAATTTTTGACAATAAAATGGAGAACAAAAAGGTTCCAGAATTAAGAGCTGAGGCAAAACGGCTCGGATCTAAAAGAAGTTCACGATTGAGAAAGCAGGATTTAATTGAGTTGATATCTAATATTCTTGACCATCCAGTTCCAGAAATTGATGCTCCACTTCGGTCACCAACAAGATATGTCCTTGTCAGGCCTCAAGTTGAAATAAACCAACAGAGAAAAAGGGAAATAAAAGAAATCCAGTATCAAATCAAGAATCAAGTATCAAGTCAAGAAGAAGTAGAGCGAGAAAGAAAAATCAATGAAATCAAAGAAACTAATAGGGAAAGCATTCAACTCAAAATTAGACGAACAGCCAGCGCATTTAAAGATTTTGCGAGGCAATTTAGAATTGAGGGTATGGCAAGCTTGGATCGAGAGAATTTTTGCAAAGAGCAAAGCTTGAAGTTTTGAAGGTAATAAAGAGAATGGCAGGAAAAGAGTCATAGTTATTTTGAATTGTGAAATGGTTAGGGGAGAATTATTCGATGAGAATGTTGAACTTCTGATCCTCATTTCCAAAGCAACGTGATCGAAAGTCCTGAAGCAACTAACGATTCTTAAGAATTTGACAGTTCCAGGGGTGCCATTCAAGAAAGAATTCAGAATTTTAATCAAAGAGGAAATAACTGGAGATTTTAAAGAGTGACATCTCTCGCCATCCATCTTGCAGAATACAGACTGTCAAACGGCAGCTCTTACATCGAACTCCCAGAATTTAGTCAAAGTAAGAAAGTAGTCATAAACATGGAGAATAAAGATGAAGAATGCCTCAAGTAGGCAATAACAAAAGCACCCAACCCTGTAGTCTCAAACCCAAAAAGAATAACAAAGATTCTCAAAACACAATCTGAGAAGCTCGACTGGAGCGGCATTATCCTCCCTGTCGAGCTTGACAAGATAAGCAGGTTGGAAAATCAGAATGAAACCATTGTAATAAACGTGCTAGCCTTCGGCGAGGTCTCTACGCGGTTTGGCTATGAACGAGCCCCTCCGAGACCCGACTGAAAGCTTGATTTTTGTCAATTGAGGATCAGTAAAGAGGAAAATAGGAAGCACTTCATAAACCTTCTTCTTATAGCAGATGATGAAAAGAAGCACTACTGCCTGATAAACAACATGAGCAGGCTACTCCCGAGTCAAACCTCAAAGTACAAGGAAGCGAAACAATATTGCCTTAGGTGACTCAATCACTTCTCAAGCAAAGAAAAGCTTGCACTACATAAAGGGTATTGCTCAAGAATGAGACAGTCAGGATCGAGATTCCAGACGAGGATAGCATAATCAACCGCTCAACATGAGTCAGTCGTTGTGGTTCATGTTCATTCATGCCAATAAGTGATGGGAGTTTTACAAAAAAACATCAAAAGCATAAACCATGTGGGTTCTGCTATCATATTGTCTGCTTCAGTGATAAGCTTTATTCTCAAGGGCCAGTCATCTACAGAGAAAATAGTGAGGATGAAGATGTTGCTCAGACCTTCGTTGAAATGCCCGAGAACAACATCAAGAATATTCATAAGGAATTCGATTTTGCCATGAAGATGATCTTCGATCAAGAGGAGAGGCTTAAGTTCAGAGCAGAAGTGTGTTGTTGGATTTACAAAGGTTCGTTTGACAATAACAGGGAAGTATCGTGGAGCAACTCATCCCATCTATTCCTCAAGAATCTCGGTAAAAGCGAAGGAAACATCAAATGCATTCCCGATAATGAAGAAAAATACATCCGCTTTACCGAGGATGTCGTCGTTGCAAATTTTAGAAATAAAGAAGGTAAAGAAGATGAAGTCAAGAGTGAGCTTTGCTTTATCGACAGCTTCAAGTTCATGGCTTCTTTCCTTGAAAAATATAGTTTCAAACTCTGCGGCTCGGCCGAAGGCTTGGGTCGCAAAGCGGTCCCTGACCCGAAGAGCTTGCCTTCTCGGGGCCTGCCTCTTCGAGGCTTGCCAATCGTGTCTTGTGAACTATAATGAAATGGAAAGAGAACTTTCAAGAATCCACTATAGTCCCCAAGGGTTTTGGAGGGGATTACCAGCTGTGAAGAAGTTGGCTCAAGAAGCTGGAGTATCTGACGATAATGCAGAGATTTGGCTGATGAGGCAAGCCATCTGGCAGATTTATATGTTTGAGACCAACTTTTGATGTTGAATCTCTAGATGCAGTTCATCAAGCTGGTCTTCTTTTCCTTCGGCGAGGGAGGAAAGACTGCAAGATCACGGAAAGTCTTAAAATATGCATTTAAAGTTGTTGATATTGCAAGCAGATTCAAGGCTATCGAACCTCTCACCTCAAAGAATTCTTCTGAGGTCTCAAGGGCTTTTCAGACAATCTTTAATCTTTTTTAAAAAATTGATCCTGGGCGTGAATTCATGGATGGTGTCAGAAGAGAAATGGCAAAGCATGATGTGAGGATAAGAAGAAGGAATGAACGCTCACAGAGATCAGGGAATCGTAGAGCGATTCAATCTAACTTTGGGTGAACGTCTCTTCACTTTCCAATACAGTCAGGAGATGAACTTCAAAGAGGGAAAGAGATCAACGGAATGGGTGAAGGGGCTTCCAGAAGTTGTAGTGGCTTTGTATGGTGAAGTGACCAGGTTGACAGGAAAGAAACCTGTTGATGCAATAAAAGACAAGTCGGTTGACGCAAAGAGTTCAACGACTTCTTTAAGACCGGTTGGCCTGAAGGAAAAGAGTCTCGACGGCTCAAAGAATGTGAGATATCTTTATGTCACTGGTGAGCTGGAAGGTGGCCAGAGGTGAGCCACAGATCCCGTGTGGTCTCCCGTGTGGTCTTCAATATCGAAAAATCACTTGTGAATTAAGGTGAGCCTGTACTCTACTATCTGAAAGATGGACCAAAGCGTGGTTTCGTCAGAGAAGAGCTTCAGATTGTTCCACCTGGAACTGAGTTGCCTCCTGAAGAAATTCTTTGATTTGAAAATAAAAAAAAAATGAGTTTCTTAATAGCCTAAAGCAATCCTGATGAATCAATTCAAGAAAATGGTAAAGATATGAACAATAAAAGATCGTCACTCTTGCTAATCCAACTGAACACCAAGACGCAGTGACCAAGGAGTATGTTGATGAAAAAACGGAAACAATCGATTTATTCTCTTTTTTTTGTCAAAATATGCTGCCAGGAGTCTCTTTATTGAGACATTCATCAAAGAAAAAGCAACATGTTGGTATCACACAGATCCAAGTCAAACAGTGAAGTACTTCATCAGAATAAATTTTATGCCATTGCTCTCGATCAATCAGGATTGTACTACCGTGC
This sequence comes from Pocillopora verrucosa, assembly GCF_036669915.1. Taxonomy (NCBI): domain Eukaryota; kingdom Metazoa; phylum Cnidaria; class Anthozoa; order Scleractinia; family Pocilloporidae; genus Pocillopora; species Pocillopora verrucosa. Next base: position 17,879,071 of record NC_089325.1, read on the forward strand.
ACCACAAAAAAAATAAAATTTCACTCATGCCGAGAATATCCACTTTGAAAAATGATGGAAGACACTGTTTCTTTTTTGATGAAAATGAGCATTTTTATCTTCTTTTTATTAATAATCTTAAAAACTTAACTGTCATCACTGTTATCAAGATATATAAGAGAAGTTTAAATGGAACAACAATATATACAAGAAACTGTTTGATTGGAAATTGATTAATTCAAAACTTTTTGCTTTCTCTTGAAAAATATAGAGAAGTTGTCATTAGTGGAACAATACCAAAATCAGAACCAGATGTACCAATCACTGTTGTTGGAGAAAACGCAAAATCATTCATTTTACAGAAAAAATCAGACTTAAAATTTGTTTCTAATGATGTGAAACCTTCAACAAGATTCAAGAGAAAAGCAAACTCAACAGAAGGAGGAAAGTGGAAAGTTGTCTGCTGTCACTGGAATATGGATAGTAATAGCGATTCTATAATTCATTCTTCTTCTCTCTGGTGTAATGGGAAAAAAGTTATCAACTTTAGTGCAAGAGGAATTAGTTGTAATAATTATGTATGGGGGAATTTTTCAAAACAAGATGGAGATGATTTTCATGAAGGTTTAACCTCAGACTGTCACACTCTTCTCGTTTTCAAAGAAACTCTTATGACGGAAGAACAAACCAGGGCACGCCACGACTTCTTCTTGCGAAGGTACAACATTTCTGCCGATCCTGTTGTATGAAACCATGAAGCATGCTTACATGTACAAAGACTTTGAATTTCTCAAGTGATTTTGTTAAATTCAGGTGTAATGATAAGTGATAATAATGCTACACGCATGAAATCTCCCCACAAAAAAATAAACACCCCGATTACGTGACAAGAGAATCGTTCAAGAGAATATTATTCACATTCTCTTCAGAACTCACGAGTTGAGACATTGTGAATATTATTCACCTGTGAAAAATTCAAGTTGTCTTGAAATCAAGGTTGACTTGAACATGTGCACAAAACTGTTTTTCGGAAATCAAGGTTGATTTCAAGGTTGACTTGAGATCGAGGTAAAATTTCACGGGTTGCTTTGAAATCATTGTTGTTTCAAAATGTGCCAGAATTCCCCTTTTATATCTACTAGTTTCAACGTTCCTGCTGGAAATTTTGTCTATGATTTTCTAAGAGATTTTCAAAATCATTCGTCGAAGCTATTGTATCATTTCATTTAAATTGTCTACTCAGACGCCAAGTGCTTTCATGAAGTTGGATCTCAAACAAGAAATCTCAAAACCGTTTTTATGAAAAGATTCGATGTACATTCTCTCATGAGCTTATTTTAATTGTGAGAACGAAAGCAGCGCATAACATCAATAAAATAACTGCTGGGAAGTTTTCCGATAATATATAATATTGAATTCTTCATTCAGCTGCTTAAAATAACAAGAATTCATTCTTCTATATTTTCGAAATTCAAACGCAAAGCCTTGAATCGTTCAGTGATTGGCGAAATTTAGCCGGTATATTTGTAATAACTGCATGAATAAATTAAGACCTAATTGACTAAAGGACGATTCGAATTTAACCGAAAATTAATTAAACAAGTTCAATTAAAGGATAATAGTGACATGTTATGTCAAATTTTAAACCGCGCCAAGCGGGTTGGAGACTCAATTGACGTGAACGTAAATCGAGTGTGAAGTGCTATCCACAGCCATACGAAAAATTAACGGCAAAGAATCTTTAGAATATTTGACAGGCAGGCTTAATGTAAACAGTTCAAGATAATCCCCCTTATTTATTCACTTCTTGCCGCTATTTCTTGCACGGTTTTTTAAGGCCTCTCCAATTTGTTCTTGTTTGTCTGACCGACTAATTAGGAATTTCACTACTTTGCTTTTGAGAAGCGTCTCGTAAGAAAGCTATTAGACATAGAAAGGAAATAAAACCCTCACAGCTTCGACGTCCTTTTTTATACGTTCAGTGAAAGGAAGATTCTCTTATAGCTTAATGTTCTGTTAAAGTCGCGAAGATTAAAGAAAAGTACCATGATTAATCAAAATTATGTCGAAAATGCAGGATTTGGCAATTCAGAATCAATTTTGTATTACTCAGCGGGCACAAAATGAAAGTTAAAAGCGAGTACGTGTGTTTTTCGACAGCGTACGCTTTGTTCTCGAAGGCGTAAATTAGACGGCAACAGCCGCCCTCAAAAGAATGATGGACGTCATTCCCTTCGTCTGCCCCTTTCACAACCTCCTTTGGAAACAAATTCTCAATATGAAACACTTGCATTCAGTCTACGTATGAGTTTTCCATATTAACGGAAGGGAAAAATCATCGACTAAGCTTTTAAAGGAGAAAAACTTGGTTCAATCAAAATAATATACACTATCGGCAAGCGTTATTAAATGTACGTCATCTTCCTGTGGTCGTGTACAATGCATAATATATATGCGGTCTCTTCACTTTCAAAGCACGTTTCAGGAAAATTCATAATGCATGTTTGAACTGATACATAGTCCGTGAAGCTTCAGAAGTTCGTGTCGAGATTCTCTACCTGTAAGACGGAATCAACGTAAATTGTTCTTTGAAATTCCAACCATGTTTCAATTTCCTGGCTTTCTCGTTTGACGCCGGAAGGTTTTATTCATCAAATGAGAGTCACTGTGGATCACCATCAACCTGTTATAGTTTTCAAATTTGTATCCCTATACTTAGGAAAGAGGTCTTTCTGTCGATAGATCCCTTTACTTTAGGCGAGTTATTAACAATTCCTGTTAAGTATTAGATTGCAAATGTTTCTAAAAAATTATATTTAAATGGAAAGCGAGACATCGCAGACGGCGAATTTGATATCCTTTCAATTTAAAAGGCTCCTGTAGAGATCGCACGGGTAAGAAAACACAAGACGTTTACATTTTTAAGTCAGGCATAGTGGAAATCTCTTGGAATAGAGGGTCTGAAAGGCATCAAACAGCACTCATCAGTGAACTTATCAACAAAGAAGAACCCATCGATAAACATGAAAGTTACATCTGCTCACAGACGCCCACCGAGAGAACAAAGGATAGGGAAATATAAAAAAAGAATTAACCTGAAAATAATTTTTCCCTTCTATTTCGTCTTCGCTACTGGACGCTAGGATCGGACATTTTCTTCCAGTGCTTCTTTTAGCTCATACTGAGTTCTTAACCGAGTACTGCTTTTTTCTTCTAAGTTGTGCATTCACGAATAGGAAGTTTGGCACATATCGCGTATTACATTTTCTCAACGGAAGCCAAGTGTTTACACCTGTTTTCTTTCCATCAAACATATAAATGAAAAACGAGGACAACTAAAATTAATTGTTAACTTAAATTATACACAGAAATCGTAATGAAACGCCTCTCCTGTCACTTGAAACGTACACCAATTCCTTAATATTCCCGGATAGGCCATTAAACAATCATTAAAACCTCTTTTGCTATCACGGTTTCAGCTTGGTGTTAACTTTTAATGATTTTGAATAAGATCAATGGTTCTTTATTGGTTTTTTAAATTTTCTTTAGATAGTGGGTTTTAGATAGAAACAAAATAGAGGCTCAGAGATCTTTGATCACTATATCAGTCTTACAGTGTCCAAAGTTTATCAGTTAAGATTTATGAATTGCCTAGATATGAGTTGGTTATCGCCAAACAGTCACCACGCGTAATTCATATCGAAATTTAATTCACCGTTGTACCTTTTTAAAAACATCTGGCGTGTGTTTCACGCATAAATTTAAGTCTTTTAATGAAGATATAAGTAGCATTCGAATGGAGCGATATGTCAGTACAGCCAGCCCTTTAGTCGAAAAGGAGTTCGCCAGCATTCTGAGGACAGTATATTGAATGTTAAAGGTACGTGAGGCATGTTCCTCTTTCAGTTAAAGAATTCACGAGAACTTAATGCCTTAATGTCTTTAAACACTTTTCAAAGTTAACACGTAAGTTTGAATCATAACATTCATACATCGTTTAATTTGGTATTTATCAGAAACATAAACAAAACAAACGCAATTGCAACCCAGTCCAATATATATTTCTAAAGGTCTTCCCATACCATAAATTGTGGAAGCGAGCCGACAAAAATTTCCATTTGAAGGCTTCGGTGAGCAAACGGAATAGTATTGCACTTCTTTTTATTTTGCAGATGAACTCAGTGACGTTGTCAGTCGTTGTCTTGACAGTAACCGCTCTACTTGTGATGTTATCGACTCCTGCTGCCGCAGATTGTCGGTATTGCTATAATCAAAAAAGAATATGTTTTACTACTTGTATCACCCAGACGTGTTTGGACAACTGCGACATTGGATATAATAGTTGTCTTCAAAGCTCATCTTGCCGACGATTTCTTCTTCGAGACGTTCTTAAAGAAAATTATAAAAATCGACCACAGTTACATTACGAAACATTGTTTTAGTCGGTAAACTAAGTATTTAATTTTAACGAAACAACAGAAAACGGGGATGAGGATGAGATTCCTGTAAAATGAAGATGGAACACCGATCGAGATCTGTTTAAAGCATTAGTTAGGGTAATACTTAATTGCTATACGTTTTTCGTGTAAAAGTTCTCATAATGCAATTCATTAAACCAGGATAATTATAACAAATCATTTTATGAGAATTTGTTCTTGGTGGATAACACCCACACATTCGACTGTAACTCAAGTAGCTCGCAGCATTGGTGAAGGATAGAACTGAAGTAGACTAATGATATTTCTGGCGATCTGTTGCCAATTCGTTCATCTGGCCTGAGCTTATCCCGGTTTCCATAGCATGAAACGACTAGAAGCATTACTACTCCCCCCTGGATGAGATACTGGTCCATCTCAAGGATACCCCCACCTCCTCGATATTTCCGCAGGCTTTCCCGACAATTCACTGCATGGTACCCCCTATATACTCCTGGTTAAGGCGCTGTGAAAATAAAGTGTTTTGCAGGAGACACAATAGCCCGGTGGAAGGTGCTTTGGACTGACCGGTTTTGTTTGGTAAGGATCGGAAATTGAGGGACCACGGAGAGCGTATTTGGAGCGTGTTGGTTTTGGAAATAAGATTAATAAAAAATCCTCTAAAATTCTAGTTCACGCTGCAAAGTAATTCTTAAACAATTTTTTTTACGTCCAAATTTCAACTAACATAGTCAGAGGAAGAGGCCGATTGAAATAACCGAAAAAGAAGGAACTGACGGTAGAGTATGCCTAAACTTTGCTATCAGCGAAGAGGTTCCTACTAAAGAAATTCCCTTAAATTTCATATCGGAATCCACGCAAGATGTAAATTTTTTTGAATACTCTATCCATTTTTCTACCGTTATGCTGAATTATTGAAAATTCTTTAAGTTATGTAATTAGTCTTTGAGACAAAGTAGTTGACTTACTCTCTAGAATAAGGTGAAAGTAGCCGAACTGTCAAGCTAACTCCTCAAGTATTACTGAAATATTTATCCAACGGATCACATCAAACCACGTTTATCAAATCTTGTTTTCAAGATAATCTCTTTCTAAAAAAATTGGCTTTCTTCCTTGGTTTTGTATCATCCCTAATCAAAATATGACAAAACTAAATTAAGACCAACATGAAGCAATAAAAAATTGTTAGGAACATGCTGGCAGAACATGAACATGAACAAAGAGATCTTCTAAGAAGATAGAGGTCGAAAATTGTCACACCACAAGAAAATGAAAGAAAAGACGGAAGAGTGAGGAGCATCCCCGAGCAACCATCTTGCCCATGATTTAACAAAGTGCGTGCTCTTGGGACTACTACATTTCCTAATTATAAATTCCGTGCTGAAGGTGAAAAGTAAAAATTATTTTCTTGTCACCTCGAGAGAGGGTGTCGGTTTTAATGTAGAGGGGCCCCGAAAGGAAGAGTTAATTGCACTAATACTACAAATGAAGGAACCCTTTTCTGACTCGCTCATCAGTCCTCCTTGTTTATTGAGAACTGACAGACAACTCAAGACAAAAAGAGGAATACCAGCGGAAGAATAAGAGTAAATGGGAGCAGTGACAAAAAAAAATTCGGGCCCATTCTAGGATTAGGCGATTTTCGTGAACTGGAAATGATCAGGAAAAGAAGCAAGGTGTTTCATAGGAAGTTTCTGCTCGGAAATCAACCTAAGTCAATAGCAATTGAATACTTCATTGATTAAGGGATTATTTTTGTTCTCATAAAATAGGAATTTTAACACTTCCTTCTAAAAAGCCAGGTGCTATGGTAAATGAACATGTAATCTGTACCTAATTCTCCACGAGAAGTAGAATGAGTTGATCATGGCTACTAACAGCAAACAGTGAGTATTATAGGATCTGGGAAAACTATTTCTTATTTCATGGAAAGAGATAATCCACATATATCCTGACATTTTACTAAGCATAGCAGGGCTGGAAAAAGTCCCGTCAAAAATGAGTTTAGTCCAGTCAAATCCATCGGTCAACCATTTCGTGGCAACTGCTCAAAATTCAATTTGGCCCATATTCTCAGGTTAGGTAGACCTTAACGTAAAGCAAAACGCTGCATAGTTCGTTTGGTTAAATATCGATTCGTTTTCGAGAAAATCGATAACAACCGAATCCTGAGAATTTGCCACATTTTGAGCTTACAATTTAGGGTGAAAAAGAAGGCTTCGCGTAACAAAATAACACACTTTAGGGAAATGAAATCTACTAAATCTTGAAGAATGATGCCAAAATATGTGTGAAAAAGAATTTGAGCAATTCCATTCCATTTACTTTGAAAATATAATTACATTCCGCGAACCCTCTTTTATCAAGATGAAAACTTTCCAAAAAATAACCTTTAATCTAAGCATGTGGTACTAAATGAAATACGTCGAAAAATCTGCATTTCAAAAGCCGAGTAATCGTTCTTTTACATGTCCAAAGGATTTTTCGGGGAAATGATTTAACGAGAAGAAATTGAATTTTAAAGTTGGATAAAATGCCCTGTTTTAACCGACCTTCCAATTTATGAAATAACACACAGAAATACAATTGTTTCAAAGATAGCATTCAATCAAAAGCGGGATTGACGTAAAAACTTAATGTTCGAAAATTGTAACTAGCGATTCCCACCACTAGTTCTAAACATGTAGCTCCGGTTGTTCTGTATCAAAGCATTGACCTTAGAAAGTGTATGCGAAATCAGCTCGGAATGGTTCCCGAATCGTTCCAATTGGTAGATACAACTGGTGTTCATCGACTAGTGCCAGTCCTCCTCCAACTTAAGTTTTCGTCAGGACAAGACGTTTATGACTTCTTTTCATTCTAACAGTTTCTACAAGAAGAATATTATTAGCCACTGTTTGGACTTACAAAATGAGAACAGTTTGCTCTCTTTCCAGGGGGCGTTTCAATTCGAAGGATTTAGGGATAAAATAGGGCGTGGTTGATCACGTAATGTGATTAAAAATAACTTTAAACGTAAATTGGAAGATTTTTCATGATTGGCATTAAATTGTAAGTCATGGGATAGCTTGAAAATATTTTGAAAAACCCCCCTTTTAAATTTCTGAGAAATCTTAAAATCTCCTTGAAGATGGACAAGATTCTCCCTTTGTGGGCGTGGCTGTGATTCCTTATCTCTCCACAGAATTAACTGATTTATGACAACTTATTATATTTCCTATTATACTTTTCCTTATGTTGGCTCTTCCCTGGCTTCTATCGTAAAAAGCTACCAGGATAATTTTGACGATACACTTTTGAACCCCGTCAGTCGTCATTCCTAAAAGAGTGTCTAAAAAAGTCTTTAGACGACACACATAAGGCCAAACAGAGCCATCAATTTCATTTTACCTAAAGAAAGACATTTTCGGCATCACTGACTGTTTCGTACGTTAATCTCTACATATTCTGGTCAGCTTTACTAGTTTTACAGCCAAACCTGGCCACAACGCCTTCAATAATTTCCACAAAGGCTGCTTGCGCTTGCCAGTCATAGATGCTAATGCTTTCGTTACTTCCTTGGACAATTCTTCCATTACCTTCTCTGTTATCAGCTCATTCCTTTCTAGTTATGCTTCCTCGCTGGACTGATGTACGCTATACGTTTTCTTTGCTGACAAGCGGGAAAAAATCCTGCTATTTGTTGTGGGTGAGATAGTCGTTCTTGTCGAGGATATTGAAGCCGTCACTATGCTTTACTTGGAGACGCTCGTTGGATCTGCTCTTTTCTCAGTGTTTTCTCCAACTTGAAAGACCTCAGTCAGATATATTTTTTTCTGCGCCACCGTGAGATTCTATTACAATTTATTGAACAGGGGTCAACTGCAAAAACCAATCATTCGCTCCAGTCCCCTCACGGTTATCTTTCCTTTCGAGTTATATTTTAGAGAGTATAGATCAAAACATGTCCAAATCCCATGTGAACATGAAACTGTCTTTTGCATTACGGAAGCCGATAGCAGAGCTTTTTCCGCAGTACTAGTTTCCTGTAACTAGCCCCAGCGAAAATCCGCGGGAACCAGCCAAATGTTTTACGCATTTTGAGACTAGTCACCAGTTCCTTCTAACTTTAAAGAGACAAACAAATTGAATAGGGAGAACCTGCATGTTGTGTGTTGCCTGATACTTAACAGAATGACAGAAGGCAAGCTGACTATAAACATCCTAATGTGGATCAAAGCTTACCAGATTCAATTTTTCCGTCTGCATTAATACAATGTCGTCAATAGAACGAGGATTCGAACTTACAATGGCTGTCGACTCTTTTTTTTATGTTATAAGCAACCTGGGGGTTTTTCGACAAGATAGGCAAATACCTGAGAAAATTAAAGTCAAGGCTTAAAATCAGTTTTCTTTAGGAAACGAAGAGGAGTCAGTAGGGTGAAACCAAGTTTGCAAAATGCAAACTTACCTGAGCCTATTTGAAGAAACACTCCAGTTTTCTTTAAAATTATTTATAAATCAATTTTCCTGATTCCTCGGTCGCATTTCGGCCACTTTTTGCCTCTTTTGTCGTGATTGGATAATGCCTCTGGCACTCTACACCTCACAATAGATCCCCGCCTCCAGTCCAGTCGCTTTTCGCGATGTAATGGATGAATGGTCATAGCATTTATGTTTGCAGGTTTAGTAAATACTGCTGCTCGGCTGAGGATAGGGTCAACTTCGTTCTCTGGACCGGAAAATCCTAGGCTTGCTGTATGGTTGGAAATTGGTTTTGAACTGGCCAGTTAAGGGATAATTTGTGCTTCTTTTTTCCTATCTCTGGTATCAAATCCACACATTTCTCATACGACAGACCTAAAAGAACCACACACCTCCATATTCACTCAATGACACGAATCGCAACTAGCTGTGTTTACGAACGTTTCACTAAACCTGTTTCAAATTGGCGACTCCACTTTTAGACTACAAACAAATTGTGCAGTTCGCTCAAAACAAACGAAAACTGACACCTGTTTTAAATCAGCACCGACATTCTTAATTAAATTCATTCGAATAAAAATGATAGCGACAACGTTTTTATCATTTCACAAGGTTTCCCTGAGGCAAAGCTGCGAAAATTTTTTGGTTTCCTCAGTTAATGATTTTTCTACAACGATCACAACAAAAGCTATAAACGCCCGAAGCATGCAAAACAAACAATACCACCGCTATGTCGTGGGAATGATTTTGCACGATTAGTCCACGAACCAAACGAGACCTTCAGGAAAACAGTTTCCTTCATCATTGATTTGAAGACAAAAAGGTAAGATTCTATGCAATGATGTGTAGACTTAATATATTCTGCTTAACTTTTAAGGTGCTTCTGTCAAGGGTAATGTGCATAGCAGTCACGTGCGGGACAATTTGAAACACGGCGCAATTTATCCAACTTTAAAAATCGATTTCTTCGTTCTGAATCATTTCCCCAAGAAATCCTTCGGGGCTGTAAAAGAACAACTCTTTGACTTCTAAACGCTGGGTTTTCAACGAATTATATGCAGTACCACAAGCTTAAATATTAGGTTAATTTTAAATAATTTTTCTTCTCGATAGAAATAGGTCGATCAAATTAAAATTAGATTGTTAAAGTGAATGGTCGAGAATGGCTAAAAATTATTTCAACGGTATTTTTTGACATCGTTCTACAATGTGTGGTTGATTTCATTGCCCTAGAGTGTTTTATTTTGTAATGCGAGGCGCCGTCAATCGCCCTAAATTTCTCATTGAAAAAGCGGCGTTTTATCGATTTTCTCAAAAACTAATCGATATTTAGCATACTGAACTATGCAATGTTTTGTTTTACATCAAGGTCTACCTAATATGAGATTATGAGCCAAATTTATTTTTGAGCTGTTGCCACGAAATTTTAAAAATGTTTGATTTTTGGTAACATTTGCTCTTAAAAGTTAACCATATAGGAGACACAAAACTGAAGCGATAGTGTATGCACAGATATAAAATTGATCTTACCGAACGTGGACGCCGTACCTTGCGTTTCACTTTTTCTGCTTTGAATTCAAAGTGGCATGAACGATAGAGGCATAAACTGTACTTGTTTAAATGCGAACATTATGCGAGAGAAGCGAGGCCGGAGGAAGGTTACTTGAAGACTGGACACCACCTTCTGTACATTTCACCCAGTACGGGAACTAATTGCTTTATTTTTAAATCCCCACTTTAACTGAGACTGTCAACTTGGAAAACCTGGCTTAAAACGTGTCATACATTAACTTAAAACTTGCACTTTCTTAGGTCCTCTACATCCTTTTCTTTCTTCTATATATGTAATCATTGCGAATAATTATTCATACTTCGCTAGTTTGCTATGCATTTAAAAGTTTCTTCAAATTATCTTGCAACTGTCGCGGATTTGAGACACACCGAAACATGATTATTGGCAAGTCGAGCGACTGGTCGCAGATCTAGATAGCAATGCTGTTCAAGGCAATTGGTTCCTAGGCAGAATAACAGAAGTCTTCCAGGACTTGACGGTTGAGTACGGAACGGGAGAATCAACGCCTCAGTCTACAAGAATCGGCAATCTTCCCATTTGTAAGGTTGCGGTTATTAACTCTGCTGAAGGTGACGCATGAATAGGCATTGGCTAAGGTAAGGACTACGTCCTTATTGGGGCTGAGAGAATATTTTGTTGATGCAATGCACTTTTCACTCCACTTCATTTTTAACATCGATTAACACTATGTTAGACAGTAAGTCACATGAAAAAGGCTCATGACAAATTCATAGATATTCTCACGGAGAACACACGTAGTTTGTTGACCTGTTCCGCTGACCTGTTTTCTGCTCCTCTATGACCTATTTGCACTGCATGTAAAACAATCTAACTGGATTTCGTCAGAGAAGTGAGTGTGTAGAGCTACAATTCCGGTTTTAATTAATTTAACTTCAGCTCGTGTTTCTTATGTATTGATTGTCTGTCCAGCTTTTCAATAGAATTACATATTGCTTTCGTTAGATCGAATAGTCTTGGAATTACTAAATTATACGTTTGTCCTACCCCAGTTGGATTTTCTGCTTAAAAATCGATAAAGCCAGCCTATTCTCCTCATACTTGCCTGCCAACAAGGCGTATCGACTGAAGGTGTTCTTATGACTTCAACTCCAGTCCTGTCGTAAAGATTTCCTAAAATCCAAGACCCAAGAACTAATAAACCATATTTCATTTATTTTTTGGTGGCAATGAGAGAGGGATAAGGGAGTGGCGTGGGCACGATGCATGTATGCATGGGAAATAAACTGAAGTAAAATGGGAAATCAGTCACTGAAATATTAAGTTTACGAAATTTAAGAAATATAAGTTTGGCTTTCTTTTTAAAACGAGAACTTTTCCTATATTGTAGCTCAACGGTACCACCAACTCAGTTTCGCTATAAAATCAAAGCAAATTTCAATTTTCGTGTTTGTTGTGGGCAACATTGTTAAAGAAGTATGAGGGAAAGTGAAGTAATAGAATAAAAAACGACACGGACCTTATTCAAACAGGATCCTAAAATAAAGCAATAAATGTCCACTCTCAGACTCAAGAATAAACTTGATTGCCTGTGCACTTATACGAGTTCAAGTTGATGTCTTTCTCAAACTACATTCCCTTTCGTGTGTGCGAATCATAAAGCTTTACTTCAGACTGGAATTGTTCAAGACAGGATTAACACTTTTCAGTATTTCAATGTCATAGGCTATTCTCTTTTCTTTATTTTTCTTTTTCTACTAACGTGCATTTTCAAGGCACTGTAATTGCTGATTAGCACTGATAGTATGTAAAGGGTTGTTTTTATCATAACTAGCTCTGTAAGAAGCACAACAAATTTGGTACTTTATGAGCACTGAGCGGTAGTAAAATCTTAATGTAGTTGAGAATACGCACTGAAGAGTATTATGTGAAAAACTTTTTTTAATCACGAGCATCCTATATCAAACAAAATATGACCGAAACTCCTAACGCCGCTTAGTATCGCCCCAAAATGTCGTTTCCAAAGAGTTTTATTGGATCATCTCCTTTGCCAAGGCTTTCACTCTTTATTATAATTTCACATTCATTAATCTTTTAATTGAAAAAACGTTATCAAACCCACAGATAGAGCTGCCTTCTAATTTTCACATCTATTATGGACTAAACTGATGAGAAAAGAAACGAATGACTTGCATAAACTTATCTGGGAGCGCTCAGCTGCTCGATGATTCGTGATTTTAGCTTTTAAACATTTCTTCCGTCTCGTAAATCTTTTACGAGTACGTGTAACACAATCATCACTGGTTCCTGTCAGGAATCTTGGGTCTTCCCAGGGACTCGAAAAAAAGTTTTCTTAAAAAGGGAGGAATGTGCCCTCAAATACACGCAATGATGAAATTCCTCCTTTTGTTGATGTTTTTTTCTATTAATAACTAGTTATTCAAGGTTGTAACGCTAAATACAAAGAGTTCAGTAAACGTTTTAATATGTGCAGATTGCCATGGGAATCTTTTGGATCACTCAACTATTTTTCGTGAACTATTTCATTCAGTAAGACCAATTTGTACCCACCGTAATATCAACAACGACAACAGCAACAACAACAGCAACAACAACAACAACAACAGCAACAACAACAGCAAAAACAACAACAACAGCATAATATCTAAAAAATCTGGATAAGACGACACTATCTTTCTGACCGCATTTACTTATACAGATTAAAACACAAATCCGTGCGACTAGCAGTTGAAGAAATATAGCATGGATACTTAACTTCTGAAGCCTGGGATCCTTAGCATAATTAAGAAAATACAAATTAAAATTTGTGAAAATATTGTTGCAGTTACAGGCGGAGAATGTTGTTGTCGTTTTTGTAGGCAACGGCGAAGCTGTCTGGTCTGTCAGGTCTATCCGAACAGCTTCGCCGTTGCCCACAACAACAAGCGTAAGCGCTGTTTTCAAGTCGGAGACTACGCTAAGATCTCAGTTAGTACGACCAAAAGACGCTGTCGACCCGCATAAACAAGATGACGTAGTTAACAGGATTTCCTGTGAATGCGGCAAGGTGTACATCGGAGAGACTAGAAGACCTATGCAGGACAGAATTAAGGAGCACGATCGAGCCATTCGACTCGCCCGTACCGAGACCTCCGCCGTTTCAGAGCATGCCCACAACACCGGACACAAGCCACTCTGGAACGAAGTAGTTGAAATAAGGCCTCGGTAACTAGTAGATCAACTTCGATAAACTAGGCTGACAAATTTCAAACCAAAGTGTTTTGCAACATTTCAACACACTTTTTGACTTTGGTTGGTTTTCTTTGTTGAGCTCTGGTTATTAGGAAGAAGGAGTTGCTGATTACTGCAAAGTTAACCTATCCAAGGGTTAAAAAGGCCGGATTCTTACCATTTCTTATTCTATTTACAAAGCCACAACCTTGTTTAACAGCCAGTTCCCATTTGAGGAATAGCTGTTTTTCTTAGCCTCCATAGCGCCACGAGCATGTTGTACACTTCTCAGCAGCACTAAACATGAGAGGAGACTAACGCTTTGTGATTACGCCATCAGGATAACAGCCACACCAACAACACGACTCCCCCGAGTTAGCGCCCCTCCCCAGGGCCATAATTTCAAACAAGCGCCCCCTCATTTTCGTAAATAGTAGGGATGCAAGAAAAAATTGTTTCTGTTGCAGTTTACTTTATGACCTTTAGAAGCTTCATCTACAGCGGAATCATTACAGGAGAATATTTTTAATTTTCCGTTCCAGTTATTTCTATCTCCATCTGCTTGCAGAGTTTCTTTATGTGTGTTATCTGTTCTTTAGGATTTTTTTGCTATTTCTGCGCTATTTCAATAAGTTGTTATCCCTCGATAAAGCGCCCTCCTTCCAATAAGCGCCCCCTTCCCCCTTTAGGCCGAAATTTTTAATAAGCGCCCTAATGCTTATTCGGGAAGATACGGTAGTTTGAAGGAGGATTTCAAATAAACAGTATTGCAATAGAGAATATTTATTCCCTTTTTGGCTGATAAAATCTTTTTATAAAGTGATGCTGAAGCACGGATCACAGTACATCGTCTACCATGTTCAAGATATGAGTTCAGCTCCACTTAGATACATGTTTCATTTGCATTTTCTGTGAATCGTTTACGAGCGTGGTACAGTTCTGTAAATCATTTACGTACGTGGTATAGTTTCTTCTCTGTAGAGTGCAGTTGACTCAGCCTTCGCCTTGTCAAACAATCTTCTCGACATTTAGATATCTTGACCGTACATTCCATGCAATGAAGATAATTGTCACATGATGTCATGCACGCGTGCCAAACACCTGAACAATGGTTAAGGCAATGATCTGCGTGAGACGTTGATCTCTGTTTGGACTTGCTTGAGGCGGATAACGTCAGTAATAAAATGAAAACAACAGCTCTCAAAGGAAGCTTCATGGTAGCGGCTTTTTGGAGAGAAAGAAATTAAAGAAGATCCGTCAACAGCAAGAAGATGATAGTTAATATACTAAATTAACGCTAATGAAGGCTTGAACGTTAGCAAACCTACGCGCGTATTTTTATTAGAAGGCACTAGATTGTGAAATTTCGTTTCTAGGACCCTTTTGAAACCTAGTTTAACTTATAAAAGTGATATTTTCTATTCCGGATTTCACGAGCCGAACAGTGTTAAACATAAACACCTACCCTCTGGTCTATTCTAAAAGCTAGGGAAGCAAAGACATGTTCGTGAATCTGGTATTACTGACGGCGGCCAAAAGTTCGCATAAGAAGTCTATGAGGGCGCCAGAGCGACTGCGATCATGCTACATCGCGGGTAGCTCATCATGGCAATCTCCGGTCATCGCATTAAAGCACGCCTCAGAATTTACATCGGCCGCCCTTCGAGTGAACGACTAAGCGCTTGCTCTGATATCCTTTCGGAAGCGTTGAGTGGAAGGCCACATCGGTCACAGCAGCCGAGTTTTACGGCGCTGTCACCCCAAGCACTCTTCAGGTTTGAATTCGACTGTCTTCATTTACAAAACACACGCCTTGAGCAGTTTGTTTTTTAAAAAACACTCGCGTTTTTTTATGAGCTTCAGTACGGTCGGATTTCACTAAACTTTCTCTCCCAGGTTCTGTGTTAGAGACCAAAAACTTCAAGAAAAAGTGTCAAATTCGACCTGCCGAACTG
This sequence comes from Pocillopora verrucosa, assembly GCF_036669915.1. Lineage (NCBI taxonomy): Eukaryota > Metazoa > Cnidaria > Anthozoa > Scleractinia > Pocilloporidae > Pocillopora > Pocillopora verrucosa. Next base: position 17,894,667 of record NC_089325.1, read on the forward strand.
TGAACGTTGACCGTTTGACATTTTTGACAGCTTTAGTCTTGTTCAACCTATCAGATTATTTGTCTCCTTTCAAGAGTTCTGATTGGCTTATTGTAGCATTCTGCTGACGACACTGTTGTTCGCTTTGGAAATAAATTATGTTTTGAGAATTGAAAGTAATGCGTGGAGAATTTAACGGATTCCTTATTATATAACAAAATAGGGAGAGGAAGAAGAAGTAGGGAGAAACACTCGACTACGTCTCGCGTCTTCCTGCTTGCTTTACAATAGAACAGAGCACAGTCAAAGCTTCTCTACTTGTTAATTAGTTTTCGCGAATCAGCCTAATAATACTCGAGTGAAACATCTTCTCACTGGAGTGCCGTTATGAGAAAGGATTTCCGCTCAAATCACGGTCAATACGTTAGTCATCAATACTGCTCTTTTCATTACCACTTTTACCCGAAAAATCAGACAATGTAATTAAAAACCATACACATTTTGCTGCATTAAAAAAAATACGAATAAGAAATTAAACTCCAAAAACGATGAATGCTGAAAAAAAACCTGAACTAAAATATAACTGATATGGAATGTAAAGATGGGGAAAACGTTTAAATTCTCATTTTTAAAATAACTCTTCATCAGCTGAGAAAAATTTGGTAAATCATCTCTTTCTTAATAAAATGAAAATAAATTGGACAGACGTCAACTGTCTAGAGGAGACAAACAACTTATCTTCAGCATTAAAGCAGTTTCTTGTGAAACTTATGACTGTGATAGACACCGAATTGCGATAAAGTATTACCAAAAATAAGGATCCAAGTATCAAATGAAGGAATATATATATATATATATATATTCCTTATTCCCATATATATATATATATATTTATTCTGCTCTGCTTCAACGTATTGAGCACTGTTCCACGCGAAAATCGACTGGCAGACTTCCTATATATATATATATATATATATATTACAAAGTGAACCATTGGAACATCGTTTTCAGAATATTGAAGATATTTCTTCCAGCTTAAAACAAATACATACCTTGTTTGATTACTGAATAAGATGAAACTGGCCTTTTTTGCTGAGAACTTCAGGCAAACTACCTATCGGATGAAGAAACGTGTTAACGGAAAAGATATGGTCATGAAATGCTCTGTTATTTACTGCCAATATACCTTTCGGCCCCAATTAACACCTCGATGTTCAAATCACAACCTTGAAATTTTATTGATTTGAGATTTAAACAAAAATACAAGCAGTTGGAAATTTTGCTTCCGTTATTTTTGTTTTTTTTTTTTTTTTCCACTGCTTTGCATGTTGTAGGATTCTCCGGTTATTGCGAAAAATATTGTGACAATTGCTCAAATGTTTCTCACGTACCTGATCCCACGTAAATAATGTTAAATCGAAGACTACAAAAAAAGAAAGAGAAAAGAAAAAATACAACACAGAGATAAATCTGGCAACTTGGAAAACTCTCAGTCTCAATCAGAAGCCTTAGTTTCTTCCCTTCTTCTCAAGCAGCAATTGAGATTAAAAAAAAAACCTAACCTTTTGAAAATCTTTCCATGTCAAATGTTAATTTTATTGGGGTATTTAATGCGAGTCGCGCAGGTTTTTCGAGGTAAGTTCTTTCGGCTGTTCTTCTTCTTTTGATTCCAAACTTTGATGCACTGTCGCTTAAAGGTGGCTCTGTTGTGTGGGCGTAAGGACAGGAATTTTCTATTTGGTAGTTTGTTTCGTTTTTCTTACAAATACAATAGCCTCTATATTTTTCCTCGGACGATATCTGTTCCCCAAAGCCCACAGATTTCCTTGAGCTTCACTTTAGGAAAAATTTGGTATCTTGGAATGGGTAATATCCGCGGAAAATATTCATGCATGTTTTCGCGCAAATTAGAGGCTATTGTAATTGTTATCCTTCATAAAATTTGCAACGCGCGAGCAAAAATGTTTATATAATCTATATAGGTGTAAATATTAGAAAAATAATGACAACGGTCTGTGCGAGTCGCAATACGTTTAAATATAAGAAACAGGGACTAACTTATTTCGTATGGAAATACCTCAATGAAGAGTTGGAGTTTATGGAATGTTTATCAAACTCCCTTTTCCTTCTTATTAACTGTGAACTGAAAAAAACAAAACAAAACAAAGCGTAACTATCAACAGAAGAGAACGGGAAGCGCAGTCACTCAGATCTCACCACCACTATAGAAAATTTTATATACAATGAAATCATCGAAACCCATTTGGAAAACATTAAACTTAGATTGCTTTTCTCTGTTATTCCTTTTAGCTTGGGTCCATTGTGGTGTGTCATTCATATTCCTAATGATGAGGGTCAGTGTCGATTGGACAATCCCAAAAACAAAAGCAAAATAAAAAGCAGGTAACCTGGTGATCATTCCTGAGGAGGAATGTTTTATATTAATAATGGTTATTTAGAAAGTGGTATCAGAACCACGATTTTCATCACTCTTTTTCAAAGTGGGCAAAGCACCCAGATTTCATGAGCGTTTTTCATTGAGCCTCCTATTCCATCGCCCCTTGACGTCTACCTGTTGATGTATCAATGATTAGAAGAATCAGGCCCTTCCTCGAAAGCGAGAGCTTTTCAAGCGAGACACAAAATGCCCAGAAGAAAGTTGAAAAGGGCTTCGACAATTGAAACACTTATGAATAAAAATAATAGTAATTTTGATTGCAGAAACCAACATCACAATCAAGTGGTTAACAAGAAGGTACTCGCGAGCTAAGACTAAATACTAGGTAAGAAATACAGGGATGTAGACAATTTACAAAAGGAGAATAAACAATGAATATCATCACAAACTAGCTAAGAAATGCAAAGAAGTAAGACATTTCAAGATATATACAAAAAGAGGATAAACAAACAATTTCGTTAAAAATCAGAGGAGCTAAAGTTAACTGACGGCCAGTGACCCACCCCCCCCCCCCCCCATCACCCTTGTCATGTGACAGAAATATTTTGATTTTCAGTCCCCATATAAAAATCAAATTTTAAGATTTCATTTATGTTGTCGTTATAGGAATGATGGACAGTAAATGAACTCTGATTTTATATCCTCCGCAGTTAAGAGATTATTGGATAACAAAGTGTTCAGATTGCAATAAACTAAGCTATTAGGTTGTTTTTGGACTGCACCTGAAGAAACAGAACAACTAACCAATTTTGCTGCCGCCTTTATGCATGATATGTTTCCTGTGCATTGGAACATTACAAGTGCAGGCTAGTTTGGCTTCTTATATGTCAGAACTGTATGGCTCCCCATAGAGGCCTAATTTTGATAAGCGTCATCTTGTATCTTCTCCAACCATTTGAAAAGGCTTTGTTCTTCCGCCCTCGTTGCGTTCTATCCGGGGTACCAAGGGTGGGGGAAGGTTTGTTTCCCATTCACTTTATTAGGGAATCAATGTTACAATCTTGGGACAAACGTTTCCTTAGTATCAAATGCTCAAACTTAAATAACTAACGTTTCCTTAGTATTAGATGCTCAAACTTAAATAACTAACGTTTCCTTAGTATAAGATGCTCAAACTTGAATAACTAAATATGGACTTGCCTCATATCGAATTTCTTTATGCTAAACATGACTCTCCCCAATACTCCACGGGCACATGACGGTCACGCTCTGGTGGATTAGATTGGAATCTGCACATGATAATAATATGGATTGGGCAACGACTGTATCAGAATCTTCACAGCGTCGCCTTTCTTCGAGCGATGTATTGGAACAGCCGTCCGCTTTAGGTTTCGGATTCACCGACTACAGGTTAGTGAAGACACTATTTGGTGATTTGTCATAAAGGGAGTTTGTTAGAGTTCGACTGAAACCCTATCATAATGTCCTCTTTTATACTATCAGATACTCACAGATACTCGCAGTAAATTGCAAGCATCAAAATATCGACGCCAAATGATAATTCTTTCATCATAAAGTATTTATTGTCGTTAAATTCGTGTGTTGTCTGATGTAATCATGGTCCAAGGTACAAATGCTTTGGTGAACGAAGTAAAAGGACACGGAGGGAAATAAAAGCGTATGTCAGTTTCGCTTTCCGTTATTACTATAACCTAGCCGTATTTGAGCCATGTTGGTAAATTACTGTCTGGGTTGTAGAGCTACTTTTTAACTCATTAAGTCTCGTGTTCATTGTTGCCGCGTCATGGAAATTAACATGCATGCGTCCCTGCATAATACTTTGATAAGATAAACACTATGTCGTTTGAAAGTTGCCCATAGTTCCACATCATACCTTAGATAAAAACTCGAGTAGCCATAGGGAACTTAGAGAGTAATTTTAGCATTACTTTAGAGTAAAGATTTCCTGCTCTTCAAAACAAAACTAGGAAAGAATCTGAACGTGACGAGTAGGTTTAATGATTGTTTTTAAACGAATGATCTTAACCACGTCACACTTAAAGTTAGTTTTTATTTTGCGGTTACGTTTTGTCTCAACTAAGCAGATTATGCTGACATTTATACATGGCTACCCTTGTGACGCAGGCCGGGGGGCATGACCCCGACCATTCTTGAATTACGGTTGCTCTGGGAATTCTTTGATCGATTTTTGTACCAGAGGAAATCATGGTTGAACCGCATAAATCATCATTGAATGTTCGGTCATGAAAATTAAACTGACATATGAGTACTAGGACATGAAATGCATGATCAGGCATAAATACTGGTTTTGCTGAGTTTTAACATTTTAACATTCTAATCAAAGATAGAACCGGACCTGACGCATTCGCCTCTTAAAACGTTCTAGTCACGTTTATGAAGTAAGTCTTCGAACATCGGACACACATTCCAGTTTCAATAAAGCAGACGATTTTAGTGGTACAGTGTTTTCGTCGTAGCGAAAAGCTGCCGACAGTTTGGGCTGAATAACATTTTTTAAAACGCCGAAGACTTCGTTATATCTAAGGGTCGGAAACATCGTGAAATTTGCTGTCTCTCTGTAAGTATTTGCTCTCGGAGCGATTTTTTTAAAATTAATTTTTTACCGCCAGACTTAACGAATGTTTTTCTCAGTGATTTAATTTTTTTTCCCTGAAGGACAAATGCTGATGAAATCTGGCAGGAGGTTGCCAAACGATATAAGGAAATAATCGAAAAGGATATCAAACTGCGAAATTCCAGTCAAACTATGGCATCATTCAAGGTTACGTCCTTGCAAACAGAACAACAGACACACTCGGCAACATATCCGTTGGCCCAGTGTCCTCAAGCACAGCCAGTGGATAATGAAGAACAATTTCACCATTCAGTTGTCATGCATCAAAAGGAGAAGAAAGATATTGAAACGTTTCCCAAAATTGTTAAAGTATTTAGCTTAAAACCCTCATTACCTGTGCAAATTTTCCGAGATCATGTGACCATAGTCATCTCACCAAAGGAGGCAACTGCCCAACCCCTTTTTGGAAAGTCATGGGAGAATGAACCATGCGAGCAAATTGAGAAGGAGACCTTTAACAGCAGCGCAAACAATGAAGGAGGCAAAATTCAGACTTATTATGACAATAAATGTGTACCAAATTTTCAGTGTACTGGTATTAGCAGGCGAAAAAGTTCGCGTGATACCAATTTTTTAAGGAACCAGCATATATTTGGTATGGCAGACATTGATACAATGCAACTTGGAGAGAAGGACGTCCAAAGTGGTAGCTTGTCAGGAAGAACCTTCATGGAAGAGTGGTTCCAAATACCTTGCAACTCTACACCCGAAAAAAACCCTTTTTCGAAGAATGAAAGAGTTAATGAGGCGGAAGTAATGGTCAATGCGAGAAAAAAAAACGTCTCGGAGCAAGAACTAAGTAATATCGATGCTAATAAGAAAAGGAAAAGAAGGAAAAGGAGGGCCATTTTTCAGCAGGCCAAGACAAGGAGGAGCAAAAAGAGGCGTTTAATTAATGATATCAAGACTATCGATCAATCTTTGATAGGTGAAGAATTCAAAAGCGATACTGTGAACCAAGCATGTTCTCAGGTTGAATACTGTGGCTCATTTAAGGATACAGAAACAGAAATGACGGAGACCACTGCTGGAACACAAGGAAGGTCTGAGAAAGATACTCAGGAATCCTTTCAGGATTCTCTGGCAGTTTTTAATGGGGAACCCGTCCCCGGTGAGACGGGGGTGATTTCAAAGGAGCCAGCAGGAAGCAGTAAGGGTAATGGTTATTTCCCGTCAGGTACGATTTCTTCCTTACCTGGTATTGACATTCATCAAAATAGAATTCTTCATCTTAAAGAAAAACTTGCACAGCAGGAACAGGAACTTAAGAATCTTAAGCGCAAAAAAGAGTTTGAAGGTGTACTAACAGAAGAAGCTGAGGAAGAATGGTTTGAGCCAAAAGACATGAAAGACACAGAGTCTCTGGGAGACAACGAAGTGCGTGATGTAAGCCTTAAGCAAGACACAAAGATCTGGTCCGATGGAAAAGAAATCGAAGAGGCTGTTAATATGGGCGAAATGGATGATCTAAAGAACGCGTTTCAGAAGGTGATCAAATCATTCAGTAGAACCTTAGATGGCAAATTGTATTCCACCAGAAGAGTTCCATACTACGCTCACCTCCCGACAAGGAATTATGCGGTAGGCGTCGATAACAAACGTTTTTCTACTGGCATCACCAACCAATTGATACCCGGGGATTTTGATAGTCAGGAAGAGTTCTTGTTTCAGCTAGGTTTGCTGAGAATCTACTAGCCAATAAAAGGAATTCAAGTTTGCTGATGAAAATAGTGGTCATTGTTGCCTTTAGGCGATACTATCTGCTTGAGTAATGTGCTCAAAAACTAGGCGTCGCTGAGTTTTACCACGCATGACTTCATATAGTATTTTTGCCTGAACTTACGTTGAAAAAACGAAACATTTTGCAGTAATTGTTGAAGTTTCTGCTTGGTTGCAAGGATTAATACGGCATATTTGAGGATAATTTTATAACAAAGCCCTTAATTGCATAAATTTTCGACTTAACTACAGTAAGAACTTCTGTAAAACTTTTTATTGAGCTAGCAATGCCTGCTGTAGCCATCTTTACCAGTTGTCTCCAATCTCAGCATTTACGGTGCCAGAGGATGGAGCATTGTGGATTTAACGTCCAGTCTGTTTGTTTATTTTGGTCAGAAAAAGCTCATGTGATTTGAGCCACGTGTTAGAAATAAAATTTAGAAAACATCAAGAATTATGAGATCTGATTGGTAAAAGTAAACTAGTTTCTGTAATGACTTATTGATGAATTAAAGAAAATGAACAATACGTTTAAAAACATGTTTCGGCAGTTCTTCTGTCATCTTCAGTTCTGAATAATACAAAGTACAAAGTTGAATTTGAAATGTGTAACAAATTGCTGATTGAACAAAAAACAAAAGTAACAGAACAATGTATGTATTTACAAGGAAAGTTTTTAAATTAACATGATAAAGTTGGTGATTAAGAGTAGGTTACTCACATGTTAATTTAACTTTCCTTGTAAATGCATACATTGTTCTGACACTATTGTTTGTTTTGTCCAATAAGCATTTTGCTACACACTTTAAATTCAACTTTTTACGTTGTATTTTTCAGAACTGAAGATGACAGGAGAACTGTCGAAACATGTTTTTAAACGTATTGTTCATTTTCTTTAATTCATCAATAAGTCATTACAGAAAACTAGTTTACTTTTACCAATCAGATCTCATAATTCTTGATGTTTTCTAAATTTTATTTCTAACACGTGGCTCAAATCACATGAGCTTTTTCTGACCAAAATAAACAAGTGTCGTTCACTTTCTTAAATTCGTTACATATCTGCTTCTATCCAGACCTTTTTTATGACGACTGAATTGCTGTCTTTCGTTTTCCATACTGACAATTAATTCTCTGAATTAAAGTAGTGAGCAGCACACTGCGAACTGTTGTAGTTAAACTTGTTTAATTCTGCGACGTGTTTCATCTTACTGTCATACACTTTTTTAAGGGAGTTTCACAAAAAAAACACAAAAAAATTGTATTTATTAGCCGTGTTACACACTGTATCTGTTATAACGTTCAGGGCCAACAAAATGCAAAAGCTTGGCCGGATTTACAAACTGGAATAGGCGTAGTTGTGAAATGAGCCACGCTTTTAGGGTCGTTACGCAGACATTTCAATTCTGACCATTTGATCGTTTTCTTTGTAGTCAATGTCGGAAACGAACACCGCTCGAGTAATAAAGATTTCTCAACTTAATTGCCTATTTACAGTCTCAAGTTTGATCTTAGAAGCAATTGTTTCTTAACGCGTATAAAAACTAAAGACATGACTAAAAAAATTTTCAGGCGACACGACTTTTGCGCGACTTGATCGGTTACCCGTATAGTAGCAGCACTACGACTGACGAGAATAAACTTGCCATTTAAGCGGATGAATGAGACAGAGGAAAGGAAGTAAGAGACCAGCTTAATGAAGCTCGGTTGGACGGCACTATTAGTGGTACGGCCAATCGCAACTTGTTCCTATTAGAGGTAATCCAAAGGAATGAGACGTATTTACAATCGAGCCATTTTCAGTTTCATAAGTGTTGATTAAGTACGATTGCGGGCAGGTAAGTAAACCCTGTTTGAAATCTGATCGAAATTTGAAATTTATCATCGGGAAAAATAATCTCCGTAGAAACAGAGGGCTTTATTCAAGTAAAAAGTAACGAAAAGACAAGTTGGTGAAATTAATACTACCGAAAAGTTGACAGTCGCACGTTCAACTGAGTGATAAGCTCTAATTAGACAAATTTTCAAGTTTCTCATATTTCCTCATTCTAAATTACATTTTCTCGACTGAAGCAACACTTTCTCACGTGAGACTTGCTAAGATTTTTTTTCCCTTGTTAGGGAGCATCATTAGGCCATTGACCCGAGAGGGGGTCTCCCTCAGTAGACGATAGAAGACTCCACCTTTTACCGCTTTCGGAAAGATTATAAAATTATCGTAACAATAATGATGATAATAATAATAATAATAATAATAATAATAATAATAATAAATTATAAAATAAAGAGAAAGCACCTTTGGGTTCGAATGCATTTTAGTAATGGGTAAACTTGAATTTTCAGCCACCAATGTGATGTAGTGTTTAGACTGATTGCCGCTCTGTCTTGCGCACTAAAATCTTAATAGTTCCGTTATGGCTGTCGCTACCGAACGTCAGTCCACGTAGCCAGGAGCCCATCACTAATAGGCTCCTGACGTAGCATACAGAATAGTTAAACTGATCCGCTTGATTCGAACCCAATCATTCTCAGAGGCCAGATTTTGTGCACATTATAGACCGAGTGTAACTCATTCGGTTCTCGAAACCAGCACTTACCTTCCTTTAAGTACGTATGCAAAGAGGAAATACTTTTGAGTGCGACAACTTAAGTGAGATGAGTTATTGAAGAACACTAGATGGATGTCTCTGGAATTTTAGTGCAGCCCTAAAAAGCGAAGCCACCGGGGAGTGTAATGAAGAGTTATATTTCTACCACTTATCCTTGTCAGCGATATTGTTGGGCTTAAGTCAATTATATTTTGCTATGATATTCCTTACAGAAAAGTGTTTGTTAAAAGATGTCGTCTAAAAGATGTCTTAAAAGCGAAATATCGAGTTGAACATTTCTAGAGCCAGGATCTCTTCAATATTATCTCTATTTTTGCATGCTGCGTGATACAGATATGATAATAATAATGCGAAACCTTCAAATTAGCATAATAAAAGCACGCATGACTGCCACAAGGTACGAACTCTCGTTACTGATTCATGAAGAAAACACTGTCGCACCTTACGATATGTCCTCCAAAGCGGGATATTCTACGTCTTTCTGACGTCACAGACTAATGTAAACAGATCAAAGTTCGCAACGCTTCATCGGCGAGAAACATCATCGCTCATGTTTCATATTTTTCCAGGCACGTGGGAGATTGAGAACAGCGTGACCTCCTCCACGAACGGAGGCACCTTGTTGTTTGAAAAGCAAGACGTGTTTTACCAAACTTTTTGAAGTTAAACACTTGTAGTCAGTATCACAAGATCCAGAGATCCTCCAACTATAAATGAAAGTTCAGCCTCCATAGCATGTCATCGTACGTTGATTGTTGCGGTCCTCGAAGATCACTCGACAGCGGCACAAGCAAGCCGCAAGACGCGTGTAAATCTTCTTCGAACAGTTTTATCCCGATCGGTCATCGTCAACAGTCATATAACGATAACTCTGAATCAACAGAACACAGGTTTGTGTTAGTGTAATTTTTAGTGTAGAGCAAATTTTCGTTTGTTTTGAAGGGACCGATGGTGTATCCTGCTCGGAGGTCAAGCCGTACAGAGGCTTCGCGCCCTAATCTGTCGCACGACTTAACGAAAGAAAAGCGTGTTACACATTGCACGTTCGTTTAACTTGTAATTTCGAAGATGGGAGGTTTTTGAGAAGAGAGAGAATGCTTCTAATCTCATATTTGTACAGACAAAAGTGTAGAAGTGCTCATGCGGAACGTTCCTAATTTATATTCTAACCGAAGTCGCGCCGAAACTCTCGTCACTCAAAGGTCAGAGAACTGTGTCAAACAATGCGCGGCAAATTAAGCGATGTTGTACCGCGGTTCATTTTCTCACTGATTAATTACTGGTGGTTTGCAGACCGAAGTTCCTGTTTTGGAGATACCTGATATCACAAAGCGACTAAGTTATGTTGTGTTGGAATGTAATAATTTTAACGATTGTTTGCTAGCGCCGATCCCGAACCAACTGCAGTTTTTCTGTCGTCTCAACATCGTCGTTGGTTTGTGTATTAATTGCTAAAGTTATCTTTATTTGTTAGGACTTTTGTTTCGAAATTCTTTTTTGCGGGAAAGTGGGTCTTACTCTTTACTAACATGACGAACAAAATAACTACTAGTCACACGAAGTACAACACGTGACGTTGGTTTTGGTCACCAGTTATCAATCGATAGCATGTGGAGCTTTATTCATAAAAATGGAGGAGTTTATCGTTGCTTAAGCTGAAGAGAAGGCCGAGGTGGCCTGGGTCTCATCGCGCGACAATCCACGTTTCATTTTAATACCGCGTACTTTGAATCTCACGATCATGCAATCCTTTAATGAGAGTTGCGGAAAACTAAATATCCCTCACAAATATTGTGACAATAGCGAGCGAAGCGCTTTCTTCCAAAGATTCGTGATTTTGTCAACCAGCAAGTAACCTATGACCCATAGGATCACCATGCTCACTTATTTTGAAGTGCTATTTTATCTGACGTCATAAGTCTTCTTTATAGTCTCCTTCGGAAGTAACACAGCAGCGGAACGAGCAATCATGCTTCTCAAACGACACTGTGGTCTGTATCTGATATCACGATAAGCATAAATTTAGTCACATTGGTCACCAAAGGAAATAATTATGGTGAAACGAAAATCTTCACTAGAAGTATGCAGGGAATGTCGTATGCAGCCTGTATCAAGCTTTCGAGGAGATCAACGGATTACAGGAGACGATGGTTGAACGCAAACTAAATAGATTCGATCCCGGGTCGAGAAGCTGTAAATTCTTCAAAATTCCACATTCACCACAAATGAATTAAACAACTTTAACAACTTTAAGGTGCGAACTAGATCCAGTTGTTGTCGCACCCGTCCTACCGGTGAAAAAGACCAAACAATGACTGTCTCCACTGACGGAGAGTAGCATAGCGTGTTTAACAAATCTGCCTGGCGTTTTTGAGTTGTTTGAAAAAATCATAATAAATAGTAAAATAACTTTTTGTCAGAATCGAGAGGTTTGTTGCCCGCACCAATCAGGTCGCCGCATTGAGGTACGTATCTTACACCAACCAGATCGCAGCATTAGGACAGGTATCTCGCACCTAACAAATCACAGCATTAGAGTTTATCTCGTACCAATTAGAGCGCTATGGTATTGTCCCAATATAGTTACAAGGTAACTTTTCACTATGAATTGGGCTTAAGCTTCCTTAAATTACATTTTCCAGTCAACAACCTAAATTATGCGACTATTCCTATACAACTGAAAAAAAAATTCACAGGGATCATAACACTGGTTAATTTTCCACGTAATTATCACGTGTTTCGACATTTCTACCAACCACATTCGCTCTTAGGTACCATGGACTTAACCCTATCGTGTGTAAATTCCTTGTAAACAACCTGCAATTTATTGCGTACTCCACAATAACGAAGCAAAGACCAGATAGGCAACAGGGAGCCCCCCATTGTTGTGCCCAAGTGAAACCCTTTGAAATATGATACTTTATCTTCATTCAATGAAGCTTAACATTGTCAAAATAAATCGAATTAATTTCGTTACATCTGGAACAGAATTTAAACCAACAACACGAACAAAACCGGGACATATGAAGCGGGAGTTGATATATTTCCCTCGAAATTCATCTTTGCCCTCCTTTCATCAAAATTTTTAGTTTTTAACCCTAAAAACAAGAAAAGCCAAAGGGGACTTATTATCAGATACATAGTTTTTTGTTTTCTGGTCGCTGGGCCTATAACTGGGAGCTTTTAACTCGGGGGGGGGGGGGACTAATATGCGGGAGTTTACGGAATTAGACATGCGGAAACCTGAGACAAAACAGTTTGTTCTCTCTGTAAAATAATGGGAATGATATTTCGCGGAAGCTTACTGTACCCGAATGTTTTCATTTGGTCTCTGACGAAGTGTAAGCGTGGTCTCCTTCGCAGCGGCTATTTTGTCTCGTCACGCAACTATTCTAACTAGGTTACGCTTCATATTACTAGGACTTAAAAGTCAATATCCTTGGCCCAGATAGGAAAGAAAGACATTTGCTCCTAGAGTTCCAAGGATTCAAGAGAAATTCTGTTTAAGTGTTAATGGCTCAAATATTGTTGTTGTTAACATGTCAAGGTTTGTGACATAACAATGTCGCCTCGGATTACCGACTAATCGATAATTTCTGACATCTCTTCTAGGTCTGACCCAATTTGGAACGAGGTAGCCAAGCGATATCAAGAGATAATTGAAAAAGAATACAAAATATTGGGCCAGTACTATGATGATCAACTGGTTACCCAGAGTAGCGCTGGTTCACCTGAGGTATTAACACAAGTAATTTTGAATGGGCATGACGGATCACGTTTACAAGGAAAACCAAAGGACACGTCATGCAAGCAAACAGAGACGCGTACGGAAACAGGAAATGACACCACCGATGTTAATAACTGCAATAGCAGAGTGCTAAAGAAGACAATGGATAACAAAATTCTTCCTCAAATTGTAGATGTCTACAGTTTGAATTCCGTCAAAACGAACATGAAAACAACTGGAATAGTCGGTTTTCGAGAGTTCAGTCTAAACGAGGGGAACCGTTATAAGTTTCCGTTGAATCACGGTGAAACCGCAAAAAGGGTTATACAAGATCGTGATCTTTGTAGCCCCAGTTCTGTCAAGAAATCTCCGCAGCCGGATAAGATAATAGATCTTACTATCGACGAAGAAGGAGAAGAACAAATTAGTGTCGACAAAGGATCTAATGATATGAATGAAAATATCTCAAAATCCATTTTGGACGACCCAAGTAAGCATGATGAACTAAAGGAGAAAATTGACACAGCTGATAATGAAGAAGGTAATGCAGCTAAAACTGAATGTAGCCAAAATAAGCACAAAGACAGAGGTAGGAAAAGAAAACGAAGGTGTCAAACAACATATCGTGAAAGCTTGAGCAAGTACGGTGCCGAGGGATGTGACAGTGAAAGAACTCTGTACAACAGTTGTAACAATAGCAAGGTTGACAATCGAAATGATGGAAGTGTACAAAAATTATGGGACAAGAGTAATAACAGCAGTTCGAGTAAAGACGAAATGAGCCAAATTACAGAAGACAGGAATCAAACCTTAAGTAGCATCGGTGTTGTCCATGACGCGAGTAGTGTGTTGGACTCGACGTATCGTGCGAACAAGATTACGACACTTAAAGCCAGACTAGCCAAACAAGAAGAAGAGCTTGCAAGGCTTAAAACTCAGAAGGAAAGATTACACGTCCAATCAAACCATAAAACCTTAGATACACGTGGCAAATGGTTCTCAAGCCTGGCAGATTCATGTGCAAAAACCGATATGGAACAAAAGCGAAATTTTAAAACAGTGAGTGTAGATGACATATGTCAACACGTGTTAAAATCATTTGATATTTTTAATGCTCGCCGGTTCAGGAACAGAAAAAAGGAAAAGGCGGCGCCGCAGTCTCCTAACAATACTTGCGTGGTTAAGCAAGATGGCAATGATATCTGCTTCCAAACTGAGCAAGATGAATTTCTGTCGCGAGTTGGTTTGAAAAGAAGGTGTATAAAAAGAAATTGAAATTTAATCAGTTCAGGGAAAGGACATGGTACAGTGTTTCGCGCAGTTGCACAGGATCCGGAGCAAGTTTTGAACATTGACCGTCTCTGCAACATATCCCACCTTAATTATTATTATGCTCTTCTTGTTATGTCATTTTCCCACAAAGAAGAAATCGTATTTTCCAAATGACTAAATTTTCTCTCACTAACTTCACAAGAAGGAAGGAAGTAACTATTCTATACATATTTTTTGTCGTGTTGTATCATTTCCATATTCAACTGTAAGAAAATACTTGACAAATAGAGTTGACATAAAGAGTGCCACAGTTTACCAATATAGCAGGTTTCTTCCTTGACTTGGGTGAGTCAAAGTGGGCTGGTTGAAAAACCCTTTGTTAGGCTCACAACTTAGACAAGTTTCTACTGGGTAGAGATTTCAAGTTTAATGTTACTCGTTTAAAACTCAAATTGTTTTGCCTTCTGCATCGAAATCTAAAGAACATTTTCTTTGGTATAAATCTGTGTTCTCAAAATTAATCTTGAAAAGTGAAGTGAAGCGACTGAGGTTAATACTTCATGCCGAAAAGTGACTCGGTGACGAAAGTTTAATTTTGCTAAGCCTGAAGACAGGAAAGTACCAGATGACGACCTGTCCAGATTAAGCAATATCTACCTTGTTGTGTTGCGTCTTTACTGTTAAGCCACGATTCTGATATCACAACCGAAGGGTCCAATTGATGCAAATGAAGACAGGGCGGTCCCCCTTAAAGAGCTCTTCAAATGATTTGCAGCAATGATAAGCGCTGATTAACCCACTTGAAAGAAAAAGTAAAATCAACCAAAGAACGGAGGGGGTGATTTAAATCGAATCCTGGTTTACTTTGCTTTACTTTAGAGCAAAGTAAGTGGCACATTTGGACCCACAGAATTCACCCGACTCAAAGTAATCTGCAATGATGCAATATGCGAAGATCCCTTGAAAATATGAGAGCAATTAAGGTTGCCGTCAACAAAGTCTGGTTAAAATTGTCAAATTTCGTTTTTTTGCTCTTTAGTTAGAGAAAGTAGTTAAGTTTAATTTGCCGAAGAAAAAGGACGCCAGATGCGGCTGACATAATGTTTTAGGGAAACCTGTACCGAAGAAAGAAACGCGTCAAAGTTGGAAAGGCCTCCAGCAGGGTGTCGATGTTTGCGGGGATGGTTGTTGGTTCCAAATAAATCCTCGAAATGGTGAATAAGTGACTGTAAATATATGAAAATCATATATGTGAACTGCGGTTGGAGAAACGAATATGGAAGCGATCCTCGCAGTTATGAACACTACTTAAGTAGTAGTGAAAATAAGGCCGGGGTTTATTTGAAACCAACATAATAACCAGAGCGCTGCACCGGTATCGCAAAGGTCATGGGTTTAAATCCCGTACGCCCCTGAATTCTTTTCAGGCCTTATTTTCACTGCTACTTAAGTAGTGTTTATAACTGCGAGGATCGCTTCCATATTCGAAAATTTTGTTATTTTCATAATCTTTACTTTTTAAGTTTTACAATGATATATAAATCTTATTTTTATTTGATTCTTCAAAACTGTGATAACGAACGATACAGTTTGTAACCCCAACCAAACTGAAAGTTATACAATCATGCCTTAATCCGTAAGCAGCTGAAAGCTTCCGGCTTTGATAATCTCTAAAGTAAGACACATCGGCCCTTACCGTCTACGTCACATCCAGTTGTTTCGGAGTATTTCCACGAGGGCGATTTATTTTTCAAGTACGATAATCACGATGACTCAGGATTATCATGAAGTTTTGTTAGGTGATGGTTAACGACAAGGTCTGATTAGGAGAATTAAACCGGATTTTTTTCCGTATTTCGTATATATATATATATAAAAGGTTGCTTTCCAGTGAGATTGTTGCGAGGCTGCGACCATCGATCTGGAATTGAAGATGTCACGCATCTCGAATTATGACATTCGGTTTTCCTATGAATTATTTTAACTGTTGCTTTGTTGCAAGGAAACAAAACTTAGTTTCTTCCCGTTCTTTTCCCTTTGTCCCCCACTTATTTTGCCTGGTTTCTGTCAGGATTGCCCTTAGACACCATTTCCTTCCGAGGTGTGGGCTGCTACAGAATTAAATTATCCTGAATCCTTGCACTGGTACTCGAAATTGGAAAGACTTTTCATCCTTGCCATTAAATCAACTAGTTCCACTTAACTTATTGGTGCTCCTTAAAAGTCCAAGAGAAGACAAGAACTCCTCTTGCGTGAGGTCATCTTTCCTTACGTCTGGAAAGTGGACGCACTCAGTCATAAAATCGTGTTTGGGAAACCTTTTTACTTTGCCGGTTTTCTTTTCAAAATTAGTTCTAAATTGCCGTGGAACATCTTTTCTAAGATTGTAGCGATATCGCTTTGAGTTCGACAAACCTGTATCTTCTGGGCCTATCCGTTTACGATTTGCGCTTCTGAGATCTTGGCAAAAATGATTCTTTGTTTCATATGAGTGACAAGTTTGAGTAATTGGCATATTCCTCTCATTTTGACCGCAGTCGGACTGCTCTTGTGTTAATATCCTAAGAACTTCTTTTGACTCGGGAAGCCTCGTAATGGTTTCACTCCTCAGCCGGCTAATTGTCTTCTCTTGCTCCGCCAGCAAAGCCTTCAAACTTTGTATTCTCTGGTCTGTCTTAGTTGTTATGTTGACCTCACCATGTTCGTGACCATAAGGGGAATTCAACTGATCGCTGTCATGATCTGAGACAACAGTTTTGAATTTTAATGAGCCAAAAGGGTCGTTAACTTCATTGTTGTAGACATTACTGTCTATGTGCTCGGTATAGTCGAGCCAATAAGGAAGCTGTTCCTCTTCATCTGTTTGGTACAGCCGAACTGAGGAATGGTTCCACCAGTCGTCAAAACCTTGTGCACTGTATATATATGTATATAAAAAAACAAAACAGAAACAACGACAGCAAGTAAACATCACGTCGCAGACTAGCCAAGGGCAACGGTTGCAGCACGCTTTGGGCTGTCAGGGGAATAGTTCACAATTCCTTTGGTGAACAGATCGGGTGCAAAAACGTAGGAAAACACTTGAAGGTCTGTAAGACAGGCGATCGGGCCGAATTTTGTGACTTCACTTGGTCACAAACACAGCTTATGGACTTCATGAAAGGCAACGAAAGCGAAATTAAAGTGAAAATGATGTAGATGCTACTTTTTCTCATTTTTCCCTCTATAAGATATTTTGTAGTACAGATTTTCGAAATTACATTATGAATGTTGACTAGTAAACCCTAGACATACGATGTACCGAATCAATCTGTTTTATTATTTACGCGCGAGCTAATAATCACTATTCGAAGCATTTAATTGAATATTTTCACGCCATGCACTTGTTTACATGGTTTAGGGACCGTCTGCTATAGTTGAATAATCAAACGTTATTTTGTTCATAGTAGTTGCACGAAGTCAACTTGGATTTTTGTGACGCAACGCAAAACGCGGGGCAAAAATATTTAATTAATTAACTGATATCAAGCTAGCTTCGCTTTAAGCTTGATGTTTTGCTGAGATTATAAGAGTGCACACTGAATCGTTGCAGCGCTGGAAAAGACACAGGTTGTTTGGTAAACCAGGCTCTCGAGAAATGACGAAGAAATCATTAAAACCTCTATTTCGTTATCATGCAATGTCGAGGCCAGAGTATAATACACCAACCTTTCAATGGGTAGTGTGTCCTCTTCTGGTGTCCGCGTACTTCCGCGGTACGCAGCAGCGTCTTCATCTGGGATTTCTTCGACACTGTTCATCAAAACTAAGCTCAAATTGATCAATTTATTCACGTCTTGTTTACTCTCATGAGTAATAGCCTTCTCTTCATCAGAAAACATGTTAAGTCTGCTTCCATTTCCCTTCAGCGTTATTGCTTTTGTCAGCGTCGGGTTTGCTATCGGATCCGCGGTCATTTGCAAACCCGGAAACTTCGTACGAGCTTTTCGGTTCTAGTTTCGTTTACATTCGGCCCGGTTTAGTTCAATATCGGCAGCGTTACTTTCACAACACGAGACAGTTACAAATGCTATCAAAGCTGACTGGCGAGTGATAAGCGATACCTTTGATTTGAAGCTTGTAGCAAAAGAATTCTAATCAAAGCATGTCATCTCGTCGAAGATACCGCTGTAATATTTTACCGTGTGATGTAAGTCACGGCTTCCTTGTCCTTTCTCCTCGAATCAACAACGGAGACAGAGACGCTTGATTGAACATTGAGTATTTAAAGGCTTGCAAATTTAAAAAAGAATCATAATTAAATATTGATCACATTCAAATATAAGCAAAATAGAATTGCGTCCTGATTAATGCCATTGTTTTCTCTGCCAATCAGCCGTCCGTTAAGTGACGAGAGAAGAACGCCACATATTTCAAAGGAGACACAATACAAACAATCACGTCTGCCCACAACTGCTTTCTTAGGTCAAAGACGCATAACTAGATATACAGCACCTTGTTTCAACAAAATTTGATTGAAAATAA
This sequence comes from Pocillopora verrucosa, assembly GCF_036669915.1. NCBI lineage: Eukaryota > Metazoa > Cnidaria > Anthozoa > Scleractinia > Pocilloporidae > Pocillopora > Pocillopora verrucosa. The sequence continues at coordinate 17,913,551 of NC_089325.1, forward strand.
AGAGTCTGTCGATTCACTGTTTTCAAGGTACTTTTACCGAGTTCTTTTAAACCTATCCCTGAGGGCATCATTGTCCCAGTACCTAACCGTTATTTGGGAGAGGTACAGATAGATAGTTTATTAAAACTGCATCGCAGCCAAAGGCTGAATTATGCAATTATTACAAAAAAATTTACAATACTTGAAATTACAAATGAATCCTAGAAAATAAATCGAAAACTAATTTTTAAGACAATATTAAAAAATTCCATATAACATATTCATATTGAAATATGTTGAAAGATAAAGTATGAATATAAGTGGGATAAAACTACAGCCCCGACTGTTTCGACATCGCATATATAAAAGTATCACTTGTTCTGTTCGTGCAAAGCTTTGGCATGTTAAAAAGGCGCTGTCTTCTTAGGTTAGGCATGAGTTGTCATGGTCTGGTGGAAGGAGCGCCTTCAATTTATGGTTTGGATCACTGACAATGTTATCAAAAAGCCTGCTACATAGTACGTAATAGTGCTCCAAAATGGGTGTTAACCCCACCTCTATTACCGAGTTGCACTTTCCTGAGGTTATTATTGATATTGCTTTTTCTCGAGCCGTACCAGCTCTTTCTTTAAGTACTGGGGGAGACCATTAAAAAAGACGGGTGCTGCATAATCAACAACAGATCTCACGCACGATGCGTAGAACAGTGCTAGATCTTGTTTCGGAACTCCCGCTCTAACTGAGTTAGGAAGTAGAAGTAGGAAGTAGAGTCTCTTGCTAGCCTTTTTGGTTATCTCAGTTACATGGTCGTTCCATCTTAGATCGTTCGCCATTGTAAGGCCTAGTAGCTTTGTACTAGTGACTAGCTCTACCTTCTTCCCTTCTATGATGACGGGATCAAAGACTCTTTGCTCTTTAGCAAAGAAGATCCTGAGTTCTTTGCACTCGTCGGCGTTTGGTTGGACCCTGTTCTCTCGAGACCACTCAACTACTCTGTTAGCTATTGCTTGCGCGTGACTTTCTCCGCCCTTTACTACTACCTCAGATACCGTGGTGTCGTCCACATATTTCCATTGCTGTGCGTTCCTATCAAGGTCGTTAATCATTAGGACGAACAACCACGGGCCTAGTTTAGTACCATGTGGTACGCCGGCGGGGACTGGGCCCCATTCAGAAAAACACTGATGCAAATTTAATCCGCTAGGATCTCTCCGATAAAAAATCTATAATCCAGTTGATAATGCGAGCTGGTAATTTACACTGGTTATGCAACTTTCTAACGAGTACATGAAACTCAAAGAAGTCTCTCTAGGTCATCATTTTCTCCAAAACCTTTTATCGAGAGTTTAAGCGTGCGATTGTAGTGAACTGTTGATTGTTCACCATGCGCCCACGCCAAACCACTGATTTTCTGTTTTTATCACAGCAACTCCCTTTTTTGTGTGTTCTAGTTTAGGAGTAAAATTAACGGGGTCATACGGACGAACGGGTCAAGAATCCGCTGAAATTTGGCTTCGTAGCTCAGTTGATAGGAGCGCCCGACTGTTATCCGTCACCATATTCCCACCAATAGCGTAGCTCCATATTCTGAATATAAACCCACACACAACGCACAACTCCTCCAATTGCTCTGACGAAGGGCTAACGTTCGAAACGTCAACCTTTCAACTCTCTATGGTGGCCAATTCACGTTTTCAACTCAGTTGTTAACGCTGAATTATCTAGTATCTGGGAGGCCTGAGTTCGAATCTCGTCGAAGCCTAGATTTTTGCAGGCGTCTTTTCTGCAAATCCACCTTTGAAGATCATTTTCTTGTTTAAGGAGATCGAACAGTCGTGTAGGCTTCACTGTTGCCGACATCTACCAGTCATTTCTTCTGCTGTCTACCTACCTAGAGCGCCAGTAAACTTGGGTATAAACTAAAGTAAATTTTTTAACGACTAGCTCCCTGTAAGAACACATGGATGGTTCTACTTTTCGTAATCTTAATTTTTACGCGGAAGACAAGCTAAAATTTAATTTCATAGACCTTTAAAAAAGATGAAGTTCAGACATCCTCGATCTTTTTTTTTTGTATTTCTTCTTTTTTTTCCTTTGTTTGTTGTTCTTTTTTCTTTTTTCACCATCACACTAGCAGTCCAGATTATTTTTTAAAGTCCACTTTTCCAGTCCTGAATTTCCTCAGACCGCGGGTCAGCCTACTATGAATTGCTTAAACGTAAACTACAGAACGTGTGTAAGAAATCTGAAATTTCGAGAGAAAAACGTCGATTAGGACCGTAAGCGTGTCGTGAAACAATATGAAGTTGCTATGGGGCTATATGTGCATCGGAAATGCAAATTAGTTTATTTCGTTGACCTCAGTCACGCAACCGCTCTTTTAATTCATATAAATTATTGTTGCGTCACTGTTGACGAATGCGCGGGCGGGCGAGAGTAAGGCACGAAACTCATAACCGAAGGGACAAAGCTGACGTCAGGTGTTAGGAACTTTTTGGCAAAAATCAGCTTACACTCAGGAAAAGGCTCGAGATTATGTCAAAGTCAATTCAACTTGTAACTTGATTACGGTAGGGATCTAGTTTGAGAGCAGTAGCTGGGCATCTTAAAATAACGATATTGTCCTTTGGCTTGTTATTATTCATGCATAATTCGCAGCAGTGGTTAAGTTGTGCTTTCATTTGTCAGTCGCGGGTTTGCGAGGCAGTTTTTATGTTGACTCATATTTTATTGTTAAAATTATCTCAATACCTAGCATGGGAAATGCTGAAGCTGTTTCACACGAAAAATTGATGAGTTCTTCAAAACCAGGCAACGCGTTTTCACCTGTAGACGGGAAATTAACGACTGATGTTCGCTATGGCACGTCTTCTCAAACCACTACAGGAACTGACAACGAAATCGAAACAAATGGAAATCTCGACAAAACCACAGAGAGAGGAAAAACGATTGTAACAATCGCTGACGATCCTGAACCCCCCTTTTCAAATTCTGTTGCGTTTACAAACAGGTAGGTGATATTCGCTACAACAATTGATTACTGCCCGTGCCAGTGTCTGTTTTTTCGAGGCCATTCGGATTTGTCGAAGGTCATGACACTCATCTACAAAGGAGGTTGTTGGTGAACGTGTTTACTGAATGTTGATCATCCACAAAGACATGTGTTGAAAGTAATACTCCTAAATTGAGAAATCGTTTAAAATAAGAAATCGATGCTCAATAAAAGGGAGATTAAACGACTACAGTACCTGTATCATGGTTAAGTTCTTGTCTGGCGAGACAAGATGTCACGCGCTGGAGAACACGCGCTCCTCATGAGTGTTGTTACGACAGGAATAATTAAGAAATCATCAAGGGCACCATTTCTTTTTTTTATGCTGATGGTTTTGTGAGAGAGCAAACTGGTAAAGCAACGGAATCTCTGTTCGAAGGATAATTCCGCACTTGAAGTGTGAAGATTTTAACCGAGCTATTGCTCGTGTAGACATAGCATGCTTATCATTTGCGTGCCTGCATTTTAATGAAGGTCAGCTCTGTCGAGACAGCTGAATGAATACAGGTTATTTGCTGAGGAAGAAGACAATTGAAAATGTTACTGGACTGTAACAATTTTCCCAATCAGTTCTTGCATACTATGTCTATTTTGAAACCGTGCAGCGCTAAACAGTTATCCCAGGAGCAAAAATTCTTTATTTGCAGCTGCTTTGGCTGCCATGACTTCAATCTCGGGCGACCAACTGGTAGGATAATGTCACGCAGTTGAGTTCCATATATTTTCATATTGAGTTCCGTTTACATCTTTTTCGCCGTTTTTAACTTCTTCTGTCCACGCTTTTCCATGAGACACCTGGTGCGAGTGTGCGGTTTAATTCAGATTATTACAGAACACGCAACATGTTTTATTTTTCTCCAAGCGAGCCACTTTCGCACCTTAAATGGTTTTAATTGTTGACGTTTTTTTAACGTCGGTTCGAAAGTTTTGTTTTCTGTTTTGGTAATAGTCATGCCCCAGACATAGAGATTGAAAACGAAAGACACGTTGCTTAGAGCCAAAAGGATGAAAATTTATGTTCCGGTTTATTGTCGCTTTCCTTTTGGCACACATGCTTTTGTTTTCTTTATTTCAATTGAAAAGAACTGGTTTCTTTCAAATAGCCATAATAGCGGGAAGGTAAAACCAACTTCGTTAAAACTATCAATTTACAAATAACAGGAAGAACACAACAATTTGGATTCTCATTTGATTTTTAGCCATAATGATATTTCTAAGAAGAAAGAAAGCAAGCTCTTGTCTACAAAGGCCATATCGGTATGTTTTTTACCGACATGGCACAGCTTTGGGACAATCCTGCTTGGTGATCAATTGTTCACCTCTGTAAGTGAAAAGAAGGCGCCTACAGTTCATATCTTTGGAATTCGCGCTATTTTCGGGTTAAATTCTAATGTTTTGATTACGCCTGTAAAATAACAACCTACTAACTACCGAATATTGAAAGTATAAATTACCTTTAAGACGAGTGCACTATCATTTCGAGATTTTCCAAAAGTGAGACCGCGGCCACTGTCGAACTTGCGTTATTTTGGCGGAAAAACAAAGTATCCTTCAATGTTAAAAGCCTAGCGTTAGCGAAAATGGCGTATTTGCAGAACGAGAAACTGCCACGTTAGCGTTCATTTTTTTTCGGGAGGGGGGAGGGGGTCTCCATTCCGTCTGATGACAATGAACAACTTGGCAAGGTACGTTGCTCATAACAAGAACAATGATGCTACATGAGGTATTGTCTTTAATAGAACAGAGCAATTACCGCACACCCAACTTAAGTTCCGATTTCATTTGACTTGGTGTTTACTTGCACCAACGTATAACGACCACTGAAATCTAGTCCTTTTATAACTTTTATGACGCGAGTTTTATTCACCAATCACAGACTGAAGATGCAAAGCTAACGCAATCTCAAATATACTCGACACAATTGAAAATTGCTCTAATATAGTTTTTACTGCATTACGCCATCAGCGTGAATTCAAAAGGTCGAACTTTTAGTCGAAGTTGTCCAATTCATGTGGTTTATGTAGGAATCTACGACTAGATCGACTTTGAGCACGAAGTTTAATTTGAGTTTGACTTGACTGATAATGAGCACTGATGTTTTTATGCAGCAGCGCGTCAGGAAGTACAGAGCAGCAAAGACGTGTATGGGAGGAAGTTGCACTAAGATACCAACAGATCCTTCATAGAGAATACAGAATGATGAACTTGCCTACTTATCCAGTGGAGGGAGGTAATGTGTACCTTTACTATGTTCCTGTGATAGTAAATCACGGGTCTACAACTCAGTCTTTAGGTGTAAACTCTGAACACCACAGCACAGAGGCGGCTGCTCGTGAAAGCAGAAAGGAAAAGGATGACGTCATTTACATTGATGATAGTGACGACGACATCCACAGTGATGTCAAAGAAGAACCGTCTGAGCTTGAGGAATCATGCTCTTTTAGAGAAAGTGCTGGTGCTGAAATTCCCCGTGGAGTCACACCGCCTATCTTTGAAAAAAATCAACAGCAAAAGTATTCTCTAAACAAGTTGGAAGATCCTGTTTTAAAGGCGAATGGAAGCGTGGATCAAAGCGAATATAACCACCATTCTGAGAGTTCTAGCGACGAGAGAGATGATCCCAAAACAAGTGTTGATGACAAAAACAGCAAATACTGTGATGAGCACGATACTCAAGTCACAGAAGACCATATTCGCATTTTTAAAGGCTATACAATAGAATACCATCCAATTTATCGTGACAAATTCATGAAAGAGCCGAACAATCCACGAAGATCCCAGCAGTATACAGAAAGAGATGAAAAGATACTGGACTTGAAAAAACGTCTAGCTGAACATACAATAGAGCTGGAAAAGCTTAAACAGCAGCAGTCAATAAAGGAAGAAATACCGAGTAATGGACATTTAGATAGAATTTACCAACAAAACAAAAAAGACAGACACATCAAAGGAGAAATAATTGAATGCAGCAAATCTTCAGGGGATCGAGAAGTGACGGTATGTCCTAAAGACTGTCCCTCTGCTCAGATTCATTATTTTCCCTCAGGGGAACGAAAAACAATCTTTCCAAGAAAGAACTCTAGAAAGCAAAGATCGCCTCGCAGAATTGATTCTCCTTTCAACGTTAAGATTGAGAAAAAGGCCGATGATGTAGGAACTGTTCCAACAGAGATAGCGATTAAAAATTTGGTTTTGAAGAGAAAGCTCAATCTACCCAATGGAATATTACAGGAACAGTCGAGTGACGATAAGAAAGCCAAAGGAACAAAGTGTTCTAAAAAGACCAAAATAAGACGGAAGCGCATAAGAGGCCAACGAAAGTCGTCGACTTTCAAACTTAAAGGGACACAGTCTTTGAATGATAAAGCCCAAGAGGAACTTAGCCCTGTAACAAATTTAGACAGAGCTTGTACCCCTGAAGACACCAATCAGGAGGAGTTCCTGTCGTTGTTTGGCCTGCTGAAAATGAGCCAGAAGCAGAGTTAGACACTTGAACTTTCATCCCTTTGAAGGAACTGTAACTAACTCTGTTCAACTTTGTTTCTGCAAGTGAGCTTTAGTACAGGGTGCCGTAGTAAAGGAAATGGTAACCTATGTCCGTTATGTTGCTGACGCCGAAAAGACAATGAAAAAGCCTGGAACTTTTTTAACTTCAAGTTAAATTTAGTAAATTTCCGCTTTCTTCGTTTTTCAATTTTTAATTCTTTTATAAACACATTACTATTTAAAGATTGGTTTTTATGTTTCCAACAATAATAGTACTTATTTATCTCAGGAATATTGCGAGAAATCGTCTTCACGTCGCTAAAGTGGAGTTTTCATAACACCTGAGAGATGGATGTTTTCTATTAAAATAGATATTATTCTGAACCATACGCTATTACATACTATGCCAGTATACTCTCATAAATTATCTTAATCTTTCTCTTTCTTTCCGGTTATTATGTTCAGAAAACAGTGGATCCAATGGCCATTCAACCTTTTTTTCGTGTCAGTGTTCTTTCAAAAGTATTTAAAACTTTATGTGGTGTTGAACGCCGTAAAATGTAATTGAACTTACAGGTTAGTTTCACTCTTTCGCCCTCATTATTAGTATTAGAGTTTCTGACCCAAACTTTGGAATGGATTATTTCTCTTACTCAGTCCTCCTGATATCTGATTTCTATAATTCCGTTAGTTGCTCAGTCGACATTTAAAGCTATGGTTGTGTTCTGCCGCCGCTACAGTCGACTCAAGTGTCGAAGATCCATGCAAGGTTTTATTTTGCCATCTAAAACTCTTGTTAAAAAACGGTCATCGACCGTAACTAGGATATTTATATTAAGCGAGTTTGACTTTTTAAGGAATGTTGAACGCAGTTGTGACTCTTGAGTTAATGTCTATATCAATAAAGTACATTTTTCGATAAATTGGCAGGCTGTATTAACTGTTTATTTTATATCACCTTATGGTCTGACAAATGAACTCTATGATGGCATTTAGTACACTCTAATCGTCCAGTCAGCACAACCCCAAGTGCGAACTTCTTTCGCTTTTTAATTAGCTCTAAGATTGTACAGCGAGCTATCAAAACACCTAAGATATGTTCATAAAGGCCACGATCAAACATCGAAGGGACATGAAAACAAAATTGAGCAAATCAAGCTCTCGCAATAAGTAGTGGAATTTTACAATCAGAATTGTATTAAAAATTTTAGAATCAGTATAACGATGTTGCATTACTTTGCCGAAAAACAGGTTTTAAAATGTACATGCTTTAATACCAAGATGGAATTTAAAGTGTTTGGAAAGACTGGAGAACCTGTAGGAATGACCTCGAAGCAAACACGAGACGCAGTGGCAAAATTAGATTAGGGCCGGCGGGAGAGTCAGACCAGACTGCATGCATGGGTCGGAAAGGGGTCATCCCACGATTGCGCCTTTCTTGCTCCATGTTGAAGGTTCATCCACTGAATCCACTGAATCACATAATGGTTAGCGAAAGTACTTGATTGACACTATTATTCAAACAGCTTTTAAATTTCACTTTGGGCTCAATTGTCTGTAAAACGCAGACCCAAGTCTTGGTTTGCTGCTAACGTCAAAGATGTGTTTACTTTTTCAAGTTTAACCAGGTTACTTGAACGTATGTATCATTCTTTGGGCTTAGTTTTGAAGAGTCTTTAGTCGTCAGTTTTGGTACACATGCTTCCTGGTAAAAATTTCCTTGGTCCATTACAGACGGTCGTGCGAAGAACGTGCCCTATGGACTGACCTGGTGCCGTCTAACCTGACCTAAACTGTGATCAGTTTTTCAATTCGTAACGCTGAAAGTTGTGAAGAACTGATTATGCGTGAAGCTGCTCTCTGTAATGAGGAGAAGTCCATCTTTCATGTACCTCTTTGCTACTCATTTTATCCTCTAGAAAGTAGCGCCGGATCGTAGTTTAGTACAGCACACACATCTTTGATCGTTCGCATGTGAAAAATCTGATTAAGGATGAGTGAATGGACAACTGTTTAACTAAAACATTTCAGGTAGAGTACCTAAATATGGGCTCGTGGTTAAGGTGAAATGATAACGATTGTTCAAATCATAAGTCTAATTCTTGCTGAGTGTCACGAGTCCTTCCAATGCTGTAAATTCAGCATTACTGAGGTTCTGATCTTCGTTTTCAGATAGGCTACCGCTAGATTGCCTTTCGTTTTCTTTCTCCTTCTCAAAGGGGGGTTCATGCCAGTGCTCCTCTCCCTCATTCCAGTTTTGGAGCCATCTCCGCTTCAACGAATTTCCCAAAGTCGTCCCTGATGATGAGTTAGAGTGAGGCGGGTCATTGCTTTTGGTTGTGTTCCCTTGATCACCTGATTTCTGGGAAATTGCTTCACTTCTTACAGAGGGTTTAGGAATAGCTTTGTCGTTGGAAGAGTTCTTTCGAAATCTCAGTGATTCCAGTGCTTTCTCTTGTTTAGCAAGTAGATTTTTCAATTTTCTTATCCTTTCTTCACGGGCAACCATTTCTAAATGTTGGGTTTCATTTTCCAGTTCTTCATTGTCGGTGTTCCATGGTGACTTGCTTCGAAGCCCATGGTCATTTGGAAATGAATTGAAATTGCCCTTTGCTCGTTTGCTTTCAGAGCCACAGTTATCTACCGACGTCGGTGCCCTTTTCATATCTTTTTTATTTTCCGCCATAGATGTTCTGCAAGTTTTCTCGCCTTGAACATATGGATAATTCCAACGAGTAGCATTGTGTGAATAAGAACGTCCGTCAAATGTATTATGTTTCTTTAAGAGTTCTTCGAGCTTTATCCGCGACGGCTTGCTTACCCGGCATGGTTGGTCTTTCCTTTCGTTAACACTTTGTTTATGTTCCCTTATTTTTGTATTCAGTCCACTTCTCTCTGGGTAGATAGTTGGTATGTGCTGTGGTTGGGGGTGCTGAGGCTGTGATGACATATTCCAGTCTAGAGCTCTCTTTAGTCCTTGGTCCTGGCATCCCTTGTTGTTATTTTTGTTGCTTTGTTGTTTGTGTCCTTCCTGGCCCCCTTGCACAAGCTGAGCGTTGTCTTGAGCTTGGTACACATAATATATACTTGAAGCATCATTTCCATTCAACATTTCACTTTTTCTCCGTAAGCGTGGGTCTCTACTGAGTTGTTGGGTGGGATGAGGTTGTTGAATACTTGATAATTTCAGTTGAGTTTGATGATTGCCAAAAGAGTCCAAGGAGCCATTCCATGCCCACTGGTTTGTTTCAGTTTGGTTTCCTTTACCGACAGGGCTTATGCTCAGCATTCTGGAAAAGGTATTTGTCCCATTTGAACCCAGCGTAGTTGCATACATTTCGGACATTCTGTTATTGTTATTGTATTGTAAAGGAGAGGAAATTTTGTCACATGCTGGTTCCGTGAATCTGTGTTTTTTTGGCCACGATGAACCAGTGCCGTTTCGTAGCTGAGCGTTATAATGATTTGTTTCTTTTCTGTGTTCCTTAGTTTGATGCTTATGAATGTATTCGTTTCTAGTTTGATTGAAGAAGGATTCATTCAGACATAAACCTTGACGTCCGTTTTGGATCCCACAGGGGTGCTTTAATTCCATCTTTTCGCTGGCGATAATACATTCCGGACAGCCACACTTCCGGTTCAAATAAGGTAGATGTCCTTCAACCGCTGACAGACAACTGGTGATTCCTTGCTCGTCTTTATCGTTTGCCCTGTACAATATCAAGATGCAAAAGTCTATTCAGCTCTTTAGAAGTCACAAAATCTATCAAGCACTTTAAAATTAGGCGGCGGATCTAACTTTGCCAAATCACTATTTGCAACCCTGACATTAACATGAGATTTATAGAGGTAACTAAGTGTATAAGTGGCACCAAAGTGCATCTAAGCGATGTAAATATTATGGTGAATAGTCGCAATCAACTAAGCTTTGTCGAAACTTTCTTGCCGGTAGAGCTCTCTTTGGATCCTGATTCGTTCCTTCATTCGTTAGCGCACTTTCAAAAGGACCATTGGTGAACGAAACTTACTTCAAGTATACTGCTTGGTCTTTTTTATTATTATTTTTTCGCTGTAGCAGCAGCTTGTGCGAAACAGCTCCAGTTATCAACCTTTAAATGCTGGAGACTGCTACAAACTACAGTCTGTTGTGTCAATTTTGGCTCCTTATGGAATTGTTAATAAATATTTATACGAAGTTCAAATCGGCGTTTTGTTTGGCCCTTAACCGTTTTAATGACCAACTGACAAGATAAAGACTCTGAAAGAACAGAATGTATCATCAGTTCAAGTCATATCGCATCTCTTGTTATTTTCAAGTAATTTTGGATTCAGACGTGGCTTACAAAGATCTATACTCGAGCCTGCGCGATAATTTGGTAGGCTAAATAAATATAATGATATAGCCACGCATTTCTGCCGACCGTTTTAAGCAAGAATTGTGCTTTTCAGAAATATCTTTTAGCAATTGATTTAAAGTATAGTTTTATAAGAGTACGCTGTGAAGGAAATTTATCATCGAAAAATGATATCAATAATCCTCTAAATTAGTGGGAGCGTTTGAGAGGCTGGCCTGCAGCACACAAATGTGAACAGCGAACACCTGTTCGAAGCAACAGTAATATGTCTAATCATTTTTTTTAACACGAGACTTGAAATTCTCAACAGGAAGCACAACACAGAAATATAAGTCCTTGTACGGAGTTTATTTTGATCGTCATTTGCGTGGTGTATGAGTGTTTTCAGCCTATGAAGTACCATGCGAACCTTTAGTAATACTCACAAGAATAATAACGTCATCAGAAATGAATTATTTTATCCGCTACTTTCTACAAAGCCTTGGTCATTGATGGGCAATGAAGTAAGGAAAAAGCAACGCCAAAATAGCGCTGATCTATGGCGTCTAGGGTGAGAAGTTCAAGATCCATGAAGTAGAGTTTAGTAATTGTGCCTAGATGGTAAGACTTCGATCCGTTTTAGTTCTGAAGTAATGAATACTATGAACAGAAAGGGTGATACAGGTAATGAAAAAGCTGATAAAATTTCCTCTGGAAAGCTTGTTTACGAATTATCTCGGTAAGCAATTTACCTGCAGGTCATGGCAGCGTTCATCTCACAGCCATTCCTCTTTAGTACAAATGAGCCCTGCTTCTTCGCTATTCCCAAACAATCGGATGAAATTGGAGAGCATCGAACAAGTTGGTTGGTCGACATCAGCTGGATGGATGATTTTCGATTTAATTTAATCGAAGAAAAGCAAAATGATCAAAATCCCTGAATTCAGATTACAACAGCAGCGACTTGTTTTCAGAGAGCAGAGAAGAACAAATACGTCGATCAAACTGCGAACGAGATTCACCAGGCAATGTCTAAATAGAGTGTTACCGAACCTTGGTGTTTATATATATATATATAGCAAGCATATGTGTCAGAATTTTCACTTTCAAATACTAGTAAAAGAGAAACACTTTATACCACGCTTTCGGCATTAGACACGCCGACGAACAATTTTATATCGCCAAACGGTGGCAACTTGTTTTGTTATGAAAGGAAATAAAGATTGTTGATGACGCTTCGTATTATAGTGACGTTCTGTCAAGAGTTATCCATTGCATGATGTCAGCGAGATTTGATATGAAAACAATCCCCATTGTTCGATTCTTCCACTCACACCATTACAAATTACCCCAGAAAGTACAGCTATTATCTATTATCTCATGTTTATTCACAGAAAGCACGTATAAGCCTGAAAATTATCATATCTTTCTTTTCTCGTTTTAATCCTAGTTCTAAATTTTCGATAAATCCGGTGGCTTTACAAAGTATGAATTTGAAAAGGGTCGATTCGTGTCTGGTGGGACCAATAAACACAAATAAAGGAGACAAAAAAATTGTATATCGTGTGTTCCCTCATGTCTTAACTCATACTGAGAGACACCACGTGGATTTACATTTTGCCTAGAAAGCGAAAGATATTTCCACCTCGACCAGCCAACGGCTCGCACGCAACAATGATTGACAGCTTAATTGCCATTTTCAGTTTCCTTGAAATTTGCATCACCCCGAGTCACGAAACAAAATGGGAAGAACGTTTTTTAGATTCTAGGCGATGAACTTTCCTTTAAAAAAAGTTTTTCAATAATTTATTGATAAGTAGTAAGTATAAACAAAGCATGTCTACCCTGCTTAAAATGGCTAATCACGATTAAAGAATAAAGATATCGTTTTTGTTCTTAAGGAACGTTTTAAACCCGTAATCTAAAGAAGTGATGTTTTATCTATATTCAGGAATTTTTTTTGAGAGCTGACGTTCGAAAAAAATGGACGTGAAGAATGATGTAAGACAGGGGCTTCTTTCGAAAGAGGATACAAATACCAAATTGGTTAATTCGCCAGCTGATTTGGCTGGGGGTATAGGGCCACGGAGTTCGGGGGGGGGGGTGGGGTGAGGAAGGTCAATCTGTCGAGCATGGGCAGTTAATCTTGTTTTTAAACGTGCACATATACCCATTAACAAAGACACATTCGCCGTTTTAGATAGAAAACAACACCATCACGGATGTTATTGAGGTTATCGGTCATTTACAACATACTGGAAAAAACAGCTAATTTAAAGGTGAAAAAGTTGAAAAGGAAGAAACGCAAGTCCTGAAATATACGCATAGAGAGTTTATCTGACCAGGGGTCTATTTGCTCCAATTTCTGAGCTATTTGCTTTCTGTTTCTATTTTCTCTCCGAAACAAAAATATTTAGCCTTATAATAGACATTTACACACTAAGTAGCTGTCAGGTGTTTATCATTGCATTATTTCACCTGTATCGGTGACAAATTTAAAAAGAAAAAACCAAACATGGTAAATTTGTAATTTTATCTCAAATGCACCTAGGTTTGAAAATGATGCGAAACGTGTTCCATATTGGAACAGTGAAATTCAGAATGGATGAAGCCTAGCGAAGATTTCCTTCTACCTCAATACTTTTCTAAAACAAATGAATAAGGGGTAAGTTTCTAACGCTGAAGAAACTGTGGTGCTGCGTCAGTAGAGGGATTTTACAAGATAATAGGCCACAGTAAACGATTTCTAAATAAAGCTAGAAACTCTTTTCGGTGGCTAATTTACATGACAACTCAGTTGATAAAACTAAAACATATATCATGAAAAAACAAAGCCAATTCCTAAAGGTTATCTCCTGTATTCGCCACTGTTTCCCTATATCAGAACTAAATGCATTTTGAAGTACGGGGGGCCTCCGCCGAAGTATATACTCAAATTTGAAAAGGTAATTGAAAATAAGGATTAGTAGGACGCTTTACGTTGCTCGGGAAGTGAATTGTTTCGATGTTTTTTAAGATACAGCGTTACACGACAGACCTCAGCGCGAGACTCTGGGAAGTTTGGGGTGTTTTCTCTTCAGAACCTCGTAGCGATGTCTATTGTTTATGCTTAATTTGGAAAAAATATATCTCAACTCTGAGCTGTTGCCCGACGATTTTTTAGTTTATTCATCTAAGTCACCTTCGACCAAAACTGATCCTCCTCCCTCCAATCCCTACAGGTATTGTGTCAAGAGTGAGGTGTATTTGTTTCGAAAGAACTAGATAAAAAATATATATATCAAACCAAAGCAATAAAATTGAAGTCGGAGGACAAAAAAAGCTAAACTGATATGACTCTTAAGCCACAGTGCAAGAAATTTGGCCTGCCTTACTCTTTTGTGTGTAGCGATTGAAGCTGTGTAGCGATTGAAGCTGTGCTGGTTTATGTGGGCAGAATATACTGAAGTACATCGAGTGGACATTCACAGTTTTTGTACGACGCATCTTAAATTAACTCTCGCTTAGTCCACTGCCTTTGCTGCGCTCAACGAAAGTTTTGCCTTGAATTCAATGATGAGGCTGAAAGTTTGAGTAAACAGCTTCATTTATGGATTAAAAGAGGTAAATGAAAAGCAACAACTTAGACCAGTGAGTATAAATGAATTCAGATCAGAAGTAACGCCGCCAGAAACTAGGAGCCGGCTTGACCGGCATCGTGAGTCCGATACATAGTGATTTCGGTATCTGGGCCAATAAGTTCAATGACAATATAGTTTTAAAAGGCCGATCGCGTCCTATATTCCAAGTCTCTAGTGACCCGATCCACTAAATTTAATAGTATTTGCCAGTTGCAGCTCTTCAATTGACTACCTGCTCAAAGGTAAGATAATGATAACGAATAATGAATTATCCTAAAGTCTTATTTTTACAAGGCAAAGTAAGTGTTGTCTGTGTTGGCCGGTGCGGCAAGCTTTCCTTTTCAAACAGAAATGAACCATAACAACGGTGCTCTTTAGTTGAATTACTTTCTCTACACTGTAAGTTAGGAGAAGTGCTTTAGCCGTTACAAGCCAGGTTTTAGTCCCGCATTTCTCACTCATTTTTTTTTCTTAAAATGAGAAGATGTATCCAAGGTGCTAGAAGTAATATCATATTTAAATATAAACATTTCACCTCGAAATTGCAGCGTGCTGTGATGGCCGAGTGGTTAAGGCGTTGGACTTGAAATCCAATGGGATCTTCCCGCGCAGGTTCGAACCCTGCTCGCAGCGATATTAATTTTTTTTTTCCATCCCCCTAAACGTTCTTTTTCATGTCTCTCTTTCGAGTAAGTCAAATTTTGAGTCCATAAAGTAGATGCAAAGGTATTAAAATCGCAGGGAACATCAAAATTTCTCGATGGCAGCGCCCAAATACTTGAAACGAGCATAGTGACATCCTTGTGACAATGGGGATCGAGTAAGACACCAAATGGTCATAGAAATTTACAACTCAAAGTGTTGGAAACATCAAATGAAGTGAACTAACGTTTTAAAATCTCTGTACAGTATGCTTAAAGAGACAAGGAGAGGCTACATTGCAAAACACTCACACGAGACTGTGATGTAACATCTGTAACTGAGGTAGTATTATTGACAAACAGGTTACATTAACTTAAATTCCTTTTCAAAATTACTAAGAATTGGTTAAAATGTTCACAGATGGCTTAAACGAAAATGTTTACTGCAGTCGCAACTTTTTAGATTATGTCCACTCGCGTGATATATGAGGAATCAGGCTCCATTTGGAGAAATTACCATAGTTTTGGGTAAAGTGGTTATTGACCTTCAAAAATCCACAGCTTAACAGTTCTTTCACCCTAAATTAATGACTAATGATTAATACCAATTGCGTCTGCTTTAAATTAAAATATATTTTGCTTCCCTCTCTCGAAAGATTTTCGGAAAAGCCGTGAGCTTTGGTTACATTTGTAACGGACTTGTGGAATAGTGGATTTTGGAATAGCTAACTCAATGTAATCGCTGAACAAGTAGTTCAGTATTTGAAGGACATCTTGCTGCGTAGTTTTATTAAATAATAAAAATATTTATAAGGGTAACCGGTCAAGTCGCTCGAGAGTCATCTCGCCCGAAGTCATGTCGCCCGAAACCTGAGTCATGTTGCCCGAAATTTTAATAATGTCGCCCGAAAAAAAAAGTCAAGTCGCCCGAAGAAACAAATACTTAAAGATCAGAATTTCAGACTGTTAATAGGCAATAACGTTGAGAAATTTTTTATCACTGAAGCGCTTTTTGTTTCCGACAACACCATGAAGATTCTTAAAGTGTTGTTCGTTCCTAACAACATAGAGAAACGTTGTACGTTTCCAACAACAAAATGCAGCGTTGTTCGTTTGGTATGTAATCGTTTCTAACTCTCGGACGTTTCGTAAGCTTGAGAAATTTTTTTCTTGGTTTCTAACAATACCATGAAGACTTTGACTACATAGAAATCGATCGTATGCTCGGAATTGAGATATGTTTGAGTAACGATTCTAAAAGCGTTGTTCGTTTCTAACAAAGGGAAGCGTTCTCCGTTTCAAACAAAAAAATGAAGCTTTGTTCATTTGGTATACACTGGTTTCTTACTCACGGACGTTTCGTAAGCTTAGGAAACTCTTTCTTGTTTCTTAAAATGCCATGAAGACTTTGACTACACAGAAATCGATTGTATGGTCAGAATTTAAATATGTTTGAGTAACGACTCTAAAAGCGTTGTTCGTTTCTAACAACAGAGCGAAGAGTTGTTCGTTGCTATAACAACAAATGCATGGATGCAGCGTAACATACAAGTAAAGTTCTGTTGTGTCTATTTGTGACTTTCCTAACATTAACAGATGAAAACACCTGGTAAACGAATGTCGATTGTCGCGTTCGACAAGTCGATAAAAGGTAAAGCGAGTAACACAAATAAAATTAACTTGTTGCGTTGCGTAAGGTAAGTGTGATATTTTTAAGACAACAGTCTATTGTTTATGCTTGTGACTTTTTTCACAGTAGAAGTCTGCTAGCATCATTTCCCTTAGGATCAGAATAGGTAAGAATTATGTAGTTGTGCTCTGTTTCCTCTGGCGGTCGCATGTATATTTTGATCCGATCAAAGTATATATGAAGAGGGTAAAGCTAGCTACAATACGAATACGAACTGATCAAAATGAGCATTCATCCTTGCATTGTGTGTGATGATGAAGTTAGACCACGTCAACAAGCCCTACAGTGCGACGATAATGGTCGATCATATGGCCTTTCTGACCATATGATCGTTTTCTGTGTAGTCAAAGTCTTCATGGCTTTTTTTTTTGGTTTGAAACGGAGAACGCTTCCCTTTGTTGTTAGAAACGAACACCGCTTTTAGAATCGTTACTCAAACATATCTCAATTCCGAACATGCATGTGATCGATTTCTGTGTGGTCAAAGTCTTCGTGGTATTATTAGAAACCAAAAAAAAGGTTTCTCAAGCTCACGAAACGTCCGAGAGTTAGAAACGATTACATACTAAACGAACAACACTGCATTTTGTTGTTGGAAACGAATAACGTTTCCCTTTGTTGTTAGGAACGAACAACGCTTTAAGAATCTTCATGGTGTTGTCGGAAACAAAGAGCACTTTAGTGATAAAAATTTCTCAACGTTATTGCCTATTAACAGTCTGAAATTCTGATATTTTTAGTATTTGTTTCATCGGGCGACTTGACTTTCATTTCGGGCGACATAACTAAAAATTTCGGACAACATGACTTAGGTTTCGGGCGACATGACTTCGGGCGAGATGACTCTCGGGCGACTTGACTGTAAACCATTTATAAGAGTTGATATTGATGATATTAATAAGCATAATGAAAACAATTGAAATAATCATACATAATAATCGGAGTAAACTGTCAGGTGGCCTGACAGGTTTCTCAAAGCATCTCATTACGTAAACCACGGATAATTCTCAATGATTTTCCTTCAAAGGAATTTAAAAAGTTGAAAACGGTGCTATGATTTCGTCATTCGTTGTGCCTGTTTTTTTATTTTTTCAGAATGTCTTTTTAGTTGCTTATCAACATTTTCATCTGAAGTTACATGTAGAGACCAGAAAAGAGGCTTCAAAGCATGGACAAATCGGAAACCGCCCACAGCGTATTATGTTCGGCCATTTTAACAAGAAAAGAAGGAATTTATTTGATGCAAAATGAGTTAGTGTGGGCTTTAATGAGGAATAAAATCGTTATTTTCTATCTTGTAAGCTTCCCTAGAACGCACTTGTTCTTGTTGAATTGTTCAGAGATTTAGGGTCGATAAGATGTCTCTATCCGTCTAAGTGTTCATCGATTACGTGGAGTACTTCAAAAATGTCGCTCATAATCCAATTTAGAGAAAAACCAACAATTTTTCAGTAAAGATCGTGCCCTGTCTCCAAACAGCATAATAAATTGCATGTTAAATATACAACTGTTCTGGAGGCGTCAATGCGTGAATGATAATGCATGTTTTAGACACGTGACTACAAACGTGTCATGAATAACTCAATTAATTAATGATGGTCAATAAAACAATGGAAAGAATATCTAGTTGTTTGGGTATCTAGATGGCTGTCTCAATTCATCGTGATGGTAAACTGACAGCCACTCTCGTGGAATTTCACAAGCATAGAACATTAAACTTTTCCCTCGCCTGGTTAAATTGCGCCTTTCATGTGCTACTCAGCGCTGTAACTATCTTCTAAAATGCAAAAATCCTGGCTAGTGGAATTAAACGTCGTTTAAAAGAAATGGACGTTTTCTACCATGATTCTGTTTAACCTGGCTGTGGCAGATGCCATGATTAGGTATGTGATTCTCCCGTCTCATACACTGCTCCTTGCAGCTTTGTTGTTGGGGAAAATTGGTGTGCGTCAAAGATCAGCTCAGATTTTTCTTGAAGACTTACAGAATTTTGTCAGCTCAGTATCTTTTCACGGTGTTCTCATAGTGACAATACAGCGACGTATTTCAGTGATACACTGCGTGAAATGTACTGTTATTATGACAAAAGCGAGAGAGCTCGTAGCCAGTTTAACAGATTAGTTGGTAAGCAGAGAGTTAGTCATTCGACGGACTTAATAAAGCTTTGGTTAACAACCGCATTTTTCACAGCTTTAAGTCTGAATCCTCTTGTTTATTACATGACATTAAAGAAATCCGCCTTAACCCGGAAACGTGCAATCTACGGCTAAACAAGTAGCACTATGGAACCAACGTCTAGTCTTACTGGCTGCATCTGCATCCGGCCGCCGCTTCAAGGAATCATTCTTGAAACTATTATTGGCCATCAACTATGAAACAAACTCGATGCGGGGAGAACGCAAACGGATGCTGGTGTGAGGTTGATGGCGGAAGATAAAAATGCATTTAACATTTTTTTCCCTAAAAAATTAAAAGCAATATATTAGATTTGATGGTGTTGTCTGATAATTAAAAAAAACCTAATGGGTTGTGCCTTTTTTTTTCGATGAAAAGGGGGACAAATCCATTTAAGATTAAGGCCTTTGTTATGTTTTTTTAAATCTCGCGATAAACATCTCTCACGTTCTTTTCTCAAGTGGTTCTATCGTTTGACAACTTTCCTGTTGCTTTCTACTTTTAGTATCGATCTTAAACATGCACCATTTTTCGAATATTCCGAATTTATTTGTTACTCACTAGACAAGAAATGTCTTTGTTTCTATGACGACGATAGTTTCATATTTATGATGGATCTCTAGCAATTTCTTCATTTCTTCATTGTCTCACTGAACCTTTTTGACTGATGTCAAACACCTTGTATGAAATATGGAATACAGACGAGAAAGAAAGATGACATTACATGAATTCCAGTATTTTTTGGAGTGAACTAGGGACTGCTGTAGGATTGTAGGATTGACGGCACTTATAATTCCTTTTGCAAACAGTTTTAGCCATAGTGCAAGCCTTGATGTGTATGAATGTGTACAAATGAAAAGGCTTGTCAAATAATCAGAGCAAAGGAGATTCTTCTGAGGGCGATCTAAGGGTCATCTAATGGTGATGAAAGTTTACTCGATAACACCAAGTGACTATAACAAGATAGTGAATCCTAACAGGTAAAATTAATATTGAAGCGAATTATGATGACTTTGGGGCTAAATCGTTCATCCTGATTCTTGACTCAAAAAAAATTTGTCAAATTCTTGTCGTTTTCAGCCTTTTGACAAATTTCAATTTTCCTCGCCTCATGTACTCTTATAATTTACCGCTTGCAAGTGAATAAAAATTGTTTGTGAGAGCAAGATTGACTATATGCCAGCCTAATTTCACAAAAGTAATTTTGGACATGGAAACTATAAAGAAAACGTTCTTTTCTCTAGATCTGATTACTTTTTGTTTATCCAGCCCAGATATACGAATTTTTCCTGAGAGATAACATCTCAGTGGCTGTAACCGACATTAAAATTTCCCTCTACATATATATTTCTAGTGTGGGAAAAACAAATCTGCATTTTATACCCTGTGGCCCTAAATGATTCAAAAGAATTTCATTTGGCCAAATTGCATTCAAATGTTGCGCAAACGATGGCCATAAAGTGCTCGTTATCGTAAAATGTATGCAAGGAAAAGACGGAGACAAAAGATTCACCTGCTCTTACAGGAAATGAGAAAAACATTCACTTTCTTTGTTAACAGTTTCGTAGAATTGCAGACAAAATTTCGTCTTACAAATCTCCGTCATTCTTTTATCTTAAATTAAACTTCATCCGCTAACGTCAATAGCGACTTAATGTTTACTTCATTAAAAAAAATACGCTTCTTGCTTTTCTCCAGGTCTTCTGATATTAGAATATTTATGAATTCAGACTGCAAGAACGGTGCACCACTGGCTTCAGAAAATTCAAAACGAGCAAAGTTAATTTAGCAATAGGGAAAAAAGGACCATCATATAAAGTTATTAATGCCTGAAACTGCGCTGCAATATATTTACAAGACAACAAGACAGCATGTATTCTCAATTAAAATCTTTTGGGAAATCCTGAGAAGTAATGAACCTAACGATTTGCGTAAGATTTTAACTTGGAACTCTGACAGATTAGATAGCCAGCTTTTCTAAGCATTGCTTCAATTTATGTCACATTATTTCTCTTCTGAATAAAATGTTGAAGGAGTTGCCTGTGAAACCTACTGGCGTACTATTCTACATTTTACAGGAAGTGTATTTAGAATTCTCAGATATTCAGAGAAAATATAGCGTTCCAAGTCCCATTGCGTTAAATTAAATGCTCCGTCTTTTTTATCTGTAATTTTCTGAAGCATACATGTTGCATAAAAACAACAAAAATGTATATATCATTCTGGATTTTCTCATCAATCAGCTTATTTTTTACCTGTTTGCCAGTCCCCGAGACATCTTTGATAATGAATTCAATACTATTTCTTAAATGATGACCACAAAAATCCAATTTGTTTTGCCTAATGCTTCTTTTTTTCTTTTGAAACGTTCTTTCTCTATTTCATTCATTCGAAAATAAACAGAACGGATGGAAGCGGTGTGATTTTCCACCTTTTTGACCATTTTGCGCCTGCTTGCGACCGAATATTCCTTTACCAAAGATTCAGGTATTGTATTTATTTTCATCATCACTGATTGGAAAAACCTTCTTGGACATAAACAAAAAATACTGGGAAAATAGTTTAAATAAACTAGTTTGTTCTAATGAAAGTATGAGTCGACCGTTGCAAAAAAAGAATACTGGAACCATTTGAAGATAAATTGCAAAACGAGGACTGCATGGGACTGAAATACAAAACGTAGCAATTAAAGAAACATGTAAAGACGATTCTAAATGTTCATTTCTGCCCGGAGCTGAATACCACTCAGTTTCACATTTTTTTCCTCCAATGCTTGGCTCTTCCGCCTATTTTGCTATTTATCTATTTATCAGAGAGGTAATCCATAATTACTTTTAAAAATTTTAAAAAATCAACTCCATTCGACGTGGTCAATAAAAGGATTTATGAGTAAGAATGTTACAACTGGAAGTCACTCATGTTTGGCAAAATATGCAAAAGTTTCATCATGGTAGGTTTCATCTGCCGCTACTTTTGTTTCGTTTTCTCACTGAAAATTTCATTACAACGGGTAATTAAAAAAATAAAAATCACTTCAACACCCTAACTGGATGAAACTGCCAACAGGAATTGATAGAAAATGAAAAATTAAGCCCTATCGCTATAGGTAAATTCAGTCATATCGTCAACATATTCGAGCATATTCGCTCCGACTAAATAAAGGTGTGTTTTTCCAAGAAAACTTGCCCGACTTGATATCTTATTAATCATTTCCATTGTTGGCAATGTTTCAACGCAAGTTGTTCTGTAGTACTGGGTCTAGTTCTACATTAATCAATCAAGCCCTAAACATTGCTCAAAACCAGACACATCTTTTATAACAATTCATGTTCACCTTAAAACGTAAAATACATGGTTTTTAAGACAACAGTTCAATATATCTATTCACAGTTTTGAAACCTTTAAGAACTTATCGAGAATTTCATTTCATCATGACTAAAAAAAGGAGTGAAAATCAGAAGGCTAAAGATCTTAAAGAAAACCTTTTACATGTAAAACAAGAGATTATATGTTCTTGATGTAAAATGAGGCAGTGTTTTGATACGATAGCCTTAATCAATTTAGCTTTATGTCCTAGCGTTTGCTAACCTATAAGATAACAAAATCTCGCAAACATGTGACTCAGATACTCGAAGATTTTGCTAACAAGGGGGGCCTTTCATAGATATATTTCGCGATAACGGTACGGAGGAGTTGCTTGTACAATTTTAGCAGATAGTAAGAGCTATCAAGAAAGTGTTCGTGCCTTTAGCCAAGTAATTGCAATAAGTACTGAACGGCCTATGGCCGAGAGAGAGACGTAATTTATTTGTTTGAAAACTTATATCAAAATCTGGATCTGAGATTACTGTTTTTATAAATCGTGAGTATGTTTTCCTCTTACTCATACTTATTTTTATTTCTCGGTCAAGTAAGTATGTTAAGTATGGCCTCACATGCCCGCAGGAGCTGCTTGGTTTTGGAAAAATGCTTAAAAAAGGTGTTCAATTGTCTTTCGGGTGCCGATCAGTCCTACTGCTCAGTCACGCTAAAACGCGAGTAACCAAAATTATCCTTTCAGGTTTGTTGTTTACTTCAACAAGAAATTAAGTGGAGAGATCACTATTCCTTACGCCAGTTAAACAAAACACAGTTAATTTAATTAGAACTGGATCGAGTGAGACATTATTTTCCCTTACAATGAATGTAGTCGTTGTCTCTAAATAATCAAAGCAGCTGAGCTAAACGTGAGAAAAATTACAGGTGTATATTTAGAAAAAGGCACTTCCCACTTTCCTGATCTAAATATATTTCTCATTCTTAATTATAGATATCTTGGGGGCCTAATGAGTAACGAAGATGAGAAACGGCGTTTACTTTACGTTCATTTCTATCTCAAACCCTGATCTTATCTGTAGATTGTCAGACAATTGTCAGATCTTTGGACCGGGCAGTTAAGTGAAAACATCGAGTGCCTCATGACGAATACATCAGTAAGGAATTTCCCTGATTAAAGAGAGATGTACCTCTCCTTAGAATACATTTTGACATAAAAACAACAACAGAGAAATGCGAGCAATTAGTCGTCATTTACACTCTTACTGGCAGCCACTTGTACCCGACGTCCGCGCTACAAAATGGTTACGTGACTCTGATACGAATTAAAAAATTTCCTTTCAGCGGTAAAAGTAGTCTTCCAGCTGGGTTAAAAATGGTCAATTAAAATTTTAAGACCCAAGAGTACAACATGGAACTCAATTAATCACAAGAAATGGCTATTTTAGTGTTTTAATTTCGCAGTTTAAATCAGTGGTGAACCTTCCAGACGAGAAAGGGCGTGATAACGTAACTTCAACTTTATCATATACAGTTATCGACTTTACTAGAAGAGAAACCATATTGTGTTTCCTCTTTAGAAGTGTGCTTTTAGCTAAAGTACGTTGTCAGGTGACCTAAACTTCCGATACTTTAGACAAGAACTTCCATACTGCTAAGCTTCATTCACGACATTAACAACTGTCTACCACAGAAGATATAAATCACGCAAATATGTCAGCTCTATTAAAATATAGAAAAGCTTTACCTCAAGACATAATAATTCTCATAAAAGTTTCTTTGGCCAAACTGAAGTGTAAACTCTAAGCTGCCTTCTATAAATGTCATTTTCTTTGCTGATAACCGGAATCTATGATTATTAAATCTATTAAGTTCCTTTCTTATCCTTGCTCAAGAACTTTAACTTCCGTCATTTTTGTATGCAAATGTCGCCCGTTGAATGGCCAGTGTCGATTTTCTATTAATTATTTCTCGGCGCTTTTGTTCAAAGGAGCAATTATGAACTCACTTTGAATAGGAAATTTTCTATAAAACCTGGCGTGCAAGGATGTAAGACGCCCTAAAATCAGTCACCGAGTGAGAGGTAATTGCAGCAGAGAGCTCCTTTATAAGTTGTGCTTTCTGATGTTCATCTCATATCGTTGATTTATTAGCTAACCACTAAGCAGAACTTTCTATTTTCTTCTCCTTGCAGGCACAAGAGCTACAGTACTGTACAATTAAGACCTCGAATTTTCTCGTCATTAAAGGTAAGTAAAATTTGAATTGTATTTGCGTCTATGACATGAGCTGTTCGTGACTCATTTCAGAAAACACATTGATATTGAACGATAGCACTGAAAATGACTGTCCGTATCCACAAGTTATTCCTAAAACCCCGATTTGTTTTTGTATCTTTTAATCGTATACAGAACCGAATGTGGCTCCACGCGTCTTTCACGTCAATTTAAACAGAAATTTCCTCGAATGCGTTTCAATCTTACTTACTTTTATATAAATGTCGTACAGTGCATATTAGATTTTAACAAAGCCTCGGGCTAGAGTCTTTGAACATATTCAAATAAACAATTGAGTACAACTTCAACATCAGTTTTGCAGTTCGCATGGTAAAACTGGCTTTAGGTAAAATGATGGTTTGTCGCTCCCAATCTTCCTCTCTCTCTCTCTATCTTTCTTTCCTTAAAAACAATGATGCGAGGAAAATGTTCATATAAATCATTTGAGACCTTTAATTGGATCTTCCTCGTGGTTTGCTAATCAATACCTATCAGCACTCACGAAAGTCTGTTTTAAAGTAGACCATCCATATTCGAATTGGTCCTTGCTTTAACTTGTGGGCTGCTATAGGCGTTTTTCTCAGTCTTTCCGGTTAAAATATACAAGGAGAAAGTGGACATAATTTTCAAGCGTTCTCTTACTGGAACATGAAAAGTGACCTTCATTAATACATTTTGGATCTTGATATCCACTGAGGTCGGCTTTCATTCTTGTTCCACGCCAAAATTACTTTTAAGTTCTAAATATTTCAAAATATTTCATCTGTTTAAAGGAGATCGATGTAGTTCTTTTTAATTCCTCCAAATTGCATGTGTATTAAAAAATGACTGACGAGCTTTTACTTGCTTTTCAACACAGTCTACAATATAAACAAGTACCCACTTCATGAGAGAAAAGTCATCAGTTGTGCAAATAGGAAATTTTTTCCTCCGGCAAAATTCAACAGCAGATTCTACCAACTGAATCTTATTGTTCTTTTACGCTTTGGTGAAACTTATCGCGGGCCCTGTTAGGGCTTTTTTTACAAGAGAGGGATATGGGATGACATTTTTCAGGATTATGAGCTTTAGTGATTAAATTCAACCAAGCAATCTCTTGATTCATCCCCGTATTTGTAAGAATCTGATGTACCGAGCAGCATTTTCCGATTGAAAATTAACGATCGAACTGTTTTGAAGTCACGTTCGAATTTTAATTCCAATCATCAGCTTGACGTAAAAATTTTAGGTTGATTTATTTGTTTGTTGAAAACCAAGCTTTTATTGGTCTCTCACGGTTATGACTGACATTTCGAGATGAAACAAATTCCACATTTAGCCTCCCAGCTGTGTCCGTCACTTTGTTAAGAAATAAAAAACAAAGTGCTCTATAGTTTCATTCGTATTAATCCTTCACTAGCTTTTCTGTCAAATTTCGATCCGTCAATTTTTTGCTCTATTGGTAGTTCAAGGTTTGCGCGTTTGTTTGAGTATTTTATCAGAGAAATTTTTGTTTAAAACTGTAGTAACGTTATCACTGCGCAGGAAATATTTCTTTTTAGTTCAAGTCATTTGCCGCGATTTATTTTTACGTTCGATTTGTTAGTAGATTCTTGTTCTGTTGAGGAAATACTTGTCTTATTGACCAGAGCTTAGTACTTGCCAAGTCAATTTCTAATCGGTTTTTCACCACTGACCTGACCTTTTGGTACAGGATCGTACGAAGCCTAATTGAGGATACAAGTTGTATCACACATTGGTATTTTTCCCATTCGGCGCTGCTAAGTGTGATATTGATAAAATACAATGAGAAAGAAAAATCACTTGAAACTGCTTGATTGAAAAAAAAACAGTTTTTCCTGCTAAAAATCATTTCTTTCCTTATACATCTGATGCCAATAAGGGTTTTATTCTTACCTGGAAGGTTTTTCTTATTCATTAAGACATCAAATAGATAGATTTTGGATATAGGGACTAAAAGACATATTTCTCGAGGGACAAGTAATGAAAAGCTACACATCCAAGTGATAATAATCCAATTCATGTATCCATTATATTTCAGATGAAATCCGAAACAATTCTTTTGGTGATGGCGTTTTTAGTGGCGGCTGCTACCTTATCATCAGCGGATGATTGTTTAGACTGCACCACTACTTTCACCATGTGTTTTGATGCGTGCCAAAATCCGACCATTTGCTCTCAGTGCATCGATGCGAAAGACAACTGTCAGAGTACATATTGCGGTAAAAAAAGGAGCTTTCGACCAAGACTTCGTTCCTTCAATGACTTTATGAAACAAAAGTGAGTTTAAGAGATACCAAAATTAAGAAGAGTACCTTCAAAAGAATCGCCCATATAGTACTGAAATCATTGTATTAGAATACTTGGAGTAGTAAGAGTATCTACTATTGTAACCCTACTCCATTCATTTAGAAAGTTGTAAAAAAAAACAATCCGCTCTCTCACAACTGTTGTAGCACTCTTCTTTCTGATGCCTTTTCTGGTAAGTCAAACGACGGAAGAAAAATCTCTCTGGTAGGGAGGTTTGTCGTTCAGGGCTTGTCTCACCTTTAGCGCCTGTAAAACCCCTTTTTTTGTTGTTTTATTTTTCGGTTTGCCTTGTATGGGGGTGGGGGTTCCTTTTCAGTTTTTTTCCCCTTTTTTTCAGTGCAGTCTCAAAACAGTGCACCCGAGTCGGATACACTGTTTTTAGAGTACACCTTTAACTGCTCTTTAGCATAAGCAATAAAATTCAATGGCATTAAAAGACAAGTATCTATATCATTTGACATTTATTATGATAATCAACTTCATTATAAGTGAATGTATAAACAATTCGGTACGGTTTCGCATGAAGAGCCACATTCAATTGCAATCATGCGTAGACACAATTGTTTTCATAAACGCGTTAGATGGACGCCATGATAAATCTTCATTTGGAACATCCCCTAGAAACCATATCAAGATTCGGGTGTGAAGAGAAATAAGTAATTTTAAATTGACATATCTTGGCAATAATTTTTGAAAATGATCTACAAACGAACAGCACATCCCTAGACACAAACTTTTCGCGCAGTACCTTTCCCATTCCGATTGAGTTACACTACTGGAGATAAAGCAACCACGCAGCTTAAAGAGGTTTCGTTTCTTGGTGCTATTTTGACAATCTTAGGATGGAGAATTGTTATTTGCGGAGTCGAGGCTAACATTTGATCGGTTCACACTGTGCAGTAAGTAATCAGTTTGTGCAGCTCGGCTAGAAGGAGAGTGATACTTAAAATTAACAAACCGTGGAGCGAATTTTGAAAAGCTGACGTTTGGGGTGTTAGTCCTTGATTAGGGCCTTTCGTGCCTGTGTCACTTTTCGAGATTCGCCAAGGTGATTTATCTTCATTTATCTACTTCAGTTGATAATCAACCAGGTATTTAACTCGCCCTCTGAAGCGGTATGACTTTTTCCCCAGAGCCTCATAACCGCCGCGTTCATCGGAAAAAAGCCTCTAGAAGAAATGGCTGTCTTGGGGAGGAGAATTTCATACCATTGTTCCCTGTACGTTTAAAAAATCAACTACGGTAGATTTGTATTTATCTTGCATCACCACGATAGGGTAGAGAATGTTGAACTTTAGTAATGGCCCAAGCTACGAATTTGACAAATTAAAGACAATTCGCCTGCACATCATAGATGACATCAAAACACCATTGACGTACGATGTGATCTATAATTATGTAACAAGGCAGAGTCATAGGGAAAAGTTTATAAGTACAGCTAATTCTTGATATGACGCAACCTCGATTTTTTTTTTCGTCTATGGCTGCAAAATCGAAGCAGAGCGTAGGCCTACGTTCTGGTCTTTGAGAAAATCTACGTAGCTGATTTAAGCTCTTTCATTAAAACATGATGAAATTGATCGAGGTTCGTTTGGCACTGCCTCAGTTGTGATGAATCTGGTAGCAATTTAAGTAAGATGTCCATTTCAAGTGCCCGAACAGAAAAAAAAGTAAAAAAGCTTTTCTGCAATACTATAGCTGCATTAAGTAATTCCAACCATCAAATGGGCTTTCTTTGAAAAAACTGTCGGAAATCAGCCAACTGAAGAGCCTGTAAATTAGTGTTCTATTTAAAGATGTGACATCTTTCTTTTTTTCGGTAATTTTTCTTTGAGTTTATTATGAGACTTTGGCCCGGAGCCTACCGAAAGCAAGCATACTCGATGTTTACTAAAGAATTGGTTAATGCTTAGCGTATAAATATCGAGTTATGGGACGAAGACAACTCGAGTCGAGAATTAGATGATTTCATCGCCGCCGAAAGCTTGTCAAACACAGTGAAAAAGACGAAATACGAGTGGATAAAGTTTGAAGGGTTTTACGAACGGCAGACTTCGATAGCAGTTTTAATGAAATGAACATACCTGCTGCTACTCTCGACAAGCTCCTTGGAAAGTTCTTTAAAGATGTCCGCATGTAAAATAGCGGCGGGTACGTACCGGAAAGTATTTCAAGCTTTCAAAAAGGAAACTCAATTTATCTTTGTCTTGTTCGTCTTCCTCTATATGCCGCTTGTCTTCCTCCAATAGCTCTGCTGAGCAGGCTCAGCTCCCAAGCAATGCCATGCACATCCTTCTTTCTTCGCATCAAGAACATTGGCTCAATTTCCAGCTGTCATAAGTCTTGTTCAGTCTACACCGAGTGATTCCATGAAAACGCCGCAAATACCAAAAATTGGATACTGCTCGTTAAGAGTATTCATAAATTCATTCATTTATTCAACGTTGACATTGAACAAAGTTAGCCGTTCGCACTTTCTAAGAAGAAACACGTTGTGCCCTGCAGATTTAGGGCATTTTGAATATGTAGAACGTTACATCACTGTTCCTTTCAGAAATCCGTTGTATGCTTGAAGTGTTCGATTCATGTAGGTTTGCATTATCTATAACTATGGATATTGAACAAATATTTTGAGCTTTTGACGACTCAAAGTCCTGTTTTTTCGGAAGCCAATAAAACGCTCACGGCGTACTTAGGATTTGACGCGCGTCAATCATGCTTTGGTGAAACTTATCGCGGGCCTTGTTAGGGCTTTTTCTATAAGGGAGGGACATGGGATATGATTAAATTCAACCCAAGCAATCTCTTGATTCATCCCCGTATTTGTAAGAATCTGATGCACCGAGTAGCATTTTCCGGTTGAAAATGAACGAATGAACTGTTCTGAAGGCACGTTCGAATTTTTCATCCATTCATCAGCTTAACGTAAAAATTTTAAACCAGCAAGTTACGTACCAGGTTGATGTATTTGTTTGTTGAAAACCAAGCTTTTTTTGGTCTCTCACGGTTATGACTGACATTTCGAGATGAAACAAATTCCACATTTAGCCTCCCAGCTGTGTCTGTCACTTTGTTAAGAAATAAAAAACAAAGTGCTCTATAGTTTCATTCGTATTAATCCTTCACTGGCTTTTCTATCAAATTTCGATCCGTCAATTTTTTGCTCTATTGGTAGTTCAAGGTTTGCGCGTTTGTTTGAGTATTTCATCAGAGAAATTTCTTTAAAACTGTAGTAACGTTATCATTGTGCAGGAAATATATCTTTTTAGTTCAAGTCATTTGCCGTGATTTATTTTTACGTTCGAATTGTTAGTAGTAGTGAAATGTTTTCCCCCTCTATTTGAACCAAGCAATAATATAGATTTAGCTAAGCCTAAAAGCGGAGCTCGCATTTTTTTCCCGCACGTCTTAGTGGCGTTGGCGTGCCCGCGGCACAGTTGACCACGCATGTTAAAAGTAGCACCTTGTACGAACGCCCGTACGGTGTCAAGTCCAAATTTTTTCGGCTTGATTGGTTACTCAATAGCTCACTCGTGAGTTATCGAGTTAAATACCAAGTATACCGAAATACTTGGTCTTTACCGACAGAAAATCTTTCAGATACATGGTCAAAATCGGTCAATGGCAAATCTTCCAGTTGTCGATTTTCGTTCTCAGCCGTGGGAAATACTATTACCAAAGCCACTGAATACGTAACTTTCGGTTTTTCTTTCCGTCTTTTGTTTTTCTTCTCCTTCTAGGGAAGTTTGAACGTAAGCGATACGGATTTTTCAGTGTTGTAGTAGCCATAATCCGATAAAAAATTCCGACAAACGAGCTTGGATTGAGAATGGTGAGGGCTTTGCTGTTCATTCATCAAGCAGACCGTGAGGCGCGAAAGGCGAGTGATGTGTCAACAGCTAAATACGATATTCCTTCACGTGTGTTGTCACGGCTTTTCGCAACTCCTCAATACTTTAACTCCATTTGTACCAATGGGCAATGTAATCAAATTAAACAATTCCTTGAAAACCACTTTCCACATTGTCGGTATTCTACTTAGGGCAAGAACGAGAAAATTCTAAGAACCTCACCGTACCCAGTAGGATACGGTGGGGTAGCGGCCTTGGTAACGCGAAGTATTGCAATAGCAACTACACCTTTTCACAACCACAACAAGGTTTATTTTCTACAACAGTTTCACGCGACAGTCACTTATAAATCAGTTATAATGCTTGTGATTTCATCGAATGATCATTTATTATTATTATTATTATTATTATTATTATTAACATTGTAAATTATCTATAATTGCAAATGCTGTAATTAAACAGAGAAGAGCCATCCCGTGGATCTGTTAAATAAACCATTGTTATCATCATTATTATTATTGTTATTATTATATCTGGTGAAATCGCAAGATATGCTCAATGCAGTTTCATATTATAAGAGAAAGTCGCAGACCGGGTATGATTCAGAGACATATAACGTCAAATTATGAGTGTTTCAAAGAGGCTATACCGTTCTGAAGGTGAACTTTTATTCCAGAGGAAATGGCAAAAGTTTGTTATAGCTAACTGGCATTTTTTCAAATCAATTTTAAGGAAGTCAAAACAAACCTGGTGGGGGCTATTAAGTAAATATATCTTATAAGACGTTTTTGTGTGTAGTAGTATCCCAGAGTATCTTTACGAGTTCTGCTGTATTTTGACGAGCCCGCAGGGCGAGTCCAAATACAAACAACGAGCAAACATGCTCAGAGATAGTACACACCAAAACGTCTAATAAGTTATTTATTATCCAACTGCTTCAGTTTTTATGCACTTCTTCAAAAGCGGGAAAAGTGAAGCAGTGGTTTGTGACAGGTCTTGCGCAATGCCCGCGTCGAATTGGCTCATGAGACGTCAACTTGTCACTTAAAGGTTTCAAAACGATTCAAGATTGACTTTTATTTTCGATCGTTATTTCAAATGCTACACATCTGAAACTACTACAAGTACCGAAGTGTTTTTCTATCAATGAACAGTGATGAATAATTTATCGCCAGTAAGAAAGCTTTAAAACTACAGGGAGACAAACTCTCAAAGACATGGATGAGCTCTAAGTACATAAAAAAGAATTTCCAAAACTATATTTCATTTCTATCATCCGACTCAATCACATGGCGACGACGCTTCGCAAGAATTGCTGGAGGAGCTGAAGGCTGTGAACTAAGAACAATGAAACAGTTGTTAAATACGGCACAGAGAAGGCAAGTGTAAGCAACTGTCCAAATAACCGTACAATATCGCAGGATATTTGTACTCAATTCGCGTGTTATTTATACTCTACTTTGTGCAGTTGGACAATGACTAGATTTTATTAATATTATGAAACCTAGTGCAATAGCGGGACTGTTAACGTTAAAAATTACGAAAAAAACAACTTCCGACTTCTCACACGCTAAAAAAAGGAAAAAAACAGACAAGTTTCCACAATTGTGTTAATATTATTGTTGTCTGAGGGATTTCATCTCAGAGCATCCAGCTGCAAGACCACTGCCTTCATAGCTACTGCTTAACGTTTAAGCCATCGACTATCATTTAATGGATGAATAGAAGAAATTAACTTGTTTGAAAATGCAACAAACTCATCACCTAACGGCTCCAGTATGGATACAGCGGGAGCCAGGTTATTATATTTCGAGTCAATCCAGATGTGTACAAACATCCGCACAAGGACGAGGTGAGAAAGAGGAAAGACTGCCACCAACTTTGTGTGAACAGACATCCTACTATGAACAGGCTAAAATAGCGCGCAAATCAAATCCAAAAGCTCGCACAAATCTGACGACTTTCCGCGCGATAGTTGAACCGTTATACTAACGCATTTACAATTGCGCGCTGAACTTGAACTTCACTAAAAAGGCATGTTTAAGAAACTGCAATTTGTGTTGCTGTTAGCCTTATAGCTTTTAACGGCAAAACATGGCAAAGCGACGTAGAGAAGAGATGGGAAAACTACAGCAGGAACAAAGGCTTCGGAAATCGGAAAGTTGTGTCTCAGGTAATAACGTGAAACATCAACACTCAGATGAGCCTTACGCATATGACACAGATATGCGTGAAGATAGCAGCAGGTATGTTCAAATAACTGTATAGAGGAAGAAAATATCTCCTTTTTGGGTTATTTTCAGAATTTGAACGCCCGTGTGTAACACAAGTCACTTAGATGTCTTCGTGCGAGTTGGTCACAAGGAACAAAGCGAGGAGCAACAGGGTGGAGACATTTCGCTCCCTCCCACCTCCTCACACACAGCGTTTGCGATTTTATTTGGGCACCTGTATGTTAACAGTCCTTTTTTATTAAAACGAACATGCGTTTTATTGTAGAGGCTCTTGTTCTTAAGTTAACCCACCAGCAGACCACAAAAGTTCACTATCAGCAATTCAAGTGCTAATTCCAATTTTTCTAGCTCACGTCCAGTCTCCATCTACGACTTTAAACAATTCTTCTGGTCTTATCCTAAAGGGAAAATGAAGATGACTGGCTTATGCAGACATTGTATGGATGCAATTATGAGTTACAATATGAACATGACACCTGCATACATAGCTGGGAACACAACACACAGACTCAGAAAGAGGAAAGCAATATACTGGAGGGAACCAAGTTAACTGAGGGAATAGTTGAAGAGGGTAAACTGAGTGATACCAAAACCCAGACAAGAGAGGAGCGAATAAAGAGTCTGAAAGCTCTCCTTTTCAAGCACAAGGAAGATATTGAGAAGTTATGGCCTGATGCAAACAACGACAAGCAGAAAAAATGTTCTGTGATTGCCAGAAATAGGAAAATGATTGCAACAAGAAGCAATGTCTTCACTGAAGCAAAGGATTACTCCATAAAAAGAAGAATTTGTAGAAGAAAAAGAAAGAGAGCTGAGCCTCATACAAGTGGGGTAGTTAATACCAGAGATGTTGATATTTTGATGAGTAAAGGAAACCTTATGACTAAGGATGAGTTCCTAGCTGTGCTAGGCCTGGTCCGAGTCACAAAACTTTATTCATTATGACTAACTTCAACATATTCATTTATTTATATTTAATCTGACTGTAGAACTTGGCTTTACAGAAAATAGATTGTCTAGCTAGTGCATAATGGTGAGGAGTTTATCCACTTCAATAAAGGTTTTATGGCTATTTCAAATCATTTTCAGAAATAAAATTAACAACATAGATTTCCCTCCTGTTATGGTAAGGCTTTTTTTTATTAATAAAGTGCTTTGAGGGCCATTCTTAATCATTTTCAATCAGCTGTTAAATTGAATTCAAACCATTTGCATATCATTATAGACTTAAATACATCATGATCAATACATAAGAAAAGTCAATATCATCATGACAACTGAAACACACGCATACCAAAAAAAAACTTCAAAACAATTAAATTTTATGTGATTCAGATGTCATTCATTGAAGGTATTTTTATACACATAGTAAACTGTAGTATATGATATATAAAATGTCAACTCTACTGAAAAAGATACGTTTTATTTGAAATGAAATGGAAGGAAAATTTTCAAATAATTCAATATCTAAAACATTTTAGTTATGATTAATCTACACAATTTCCACATTATGTTACCCTAGAATTTTCCATGTTACCTACTGATGTGCTTGTCTGTATATAAGGCCTGTTTTTTCCCTTGCAAACATCAATCAATGTGAAAATAATGTGAATATGTGACTTAATGGCCATGCGGGATGCTCCTGACTAATCCTGTTTCAGTGACAAATACTGGTATGGACCCCTTTGCATGACTCTGCAAGGTGGCTTTATATTGGACCCAGTTTGAATCACCACAAAGGGTAATCGAATTATGCTTTCAAATTTTGACATATCATTTACATTAAAACAGTAGTAAAAGCTCATCAGTTACCATCCAGTTGTTACTAGGATCCCTTTTCTATTTCTTTCTAGTTGGTTTAATTGTATTGGATTTTCTCAAATTGTCTGGGCACTAGGCTTTACTTGACTGCTTTAAAAATATTAGCCAAAAGAATAGCACATACAGTATTGTCCAATTTTTCATTATCTGCCTTCTTAAAAATTAACATATACCAAATTACATAATGTAGAGGTTTAAGGATAAGTAGACTATGTGCTTGCATTAGAAAATTAATTTGTCTGTTGATTGATACAAAAACTCACAATTCATTTATCTACAGAAATGGTACCTTTAGTGTATGCAAGGGTGCCAAATCCAGTTGCTGTACAGTTCCATGCAAACTTAAATGAATTACCTGTGAATTACAGGGAAAATAATAGTTTTCAAACTACATTGTTTTCAAAACATATGGCTGTATACCCAAATATTTTTGTCATCTAAAGATAGAACTGGCAGTTATTGGCAGATCATTAATTTGATTGACAGGTCAATTGTGAACTGAGTAATCAGAGCTATGAATCCATAGATAGTGAAGTTTTCAATAGAAACAATGGCAAACTTCAAAACAGCAAACTTAAATTACAGTTTTTACCCTTTGGTTCTTTTATGTCTTTAAAATAGCTATTTCTATTAAAAAAAAAAAAACATTCAATCAATATTTTATGTCTACTCAATCATGTGAGTTTCACAGCAAGCTAACAGCTGCTCCATATGTGGCCCTGTAGAAAGACAGTACTTTGTCATGAAATTAGTGTTTTGCTGCCAACCTTATGAGATAGAGGTTCCTTTCTCTTTGTGTCTGGGTACTAACACGAATACAAAAAGACAAAAAGATCTTTCATATTGGTTTCTGTTAAATGAGTTCAAGACTCAACGAGAATTCCCTCGTGAAAAGGTCAGAAAGAGGGTTCCCATATACTATTTTGTAAAACTCAGTCACATTAAGATATTTGGCCCTTTTGCGCATCACAGATGATATCATTTGAGACTTTTCTTAAAATTAACAACCAGGATTCACAAACTTCACAAATTTAATTTTTTCTTTGTCTAGTCTTGACCAGTCTTATGAGACAAATGGTGACATGATGTCTCATCTTATCTGTTCAAAGACCATAGGTTAAGTCTATTTTATGACTTTTATCGATCTATATGAAGTTCATATCCTGTCAAAACGCTTGTAAATTCTTACATTTTCAAAACCATTATAAAGCCGCGAATTCGTCACGCAAAACAAAATGGTTCCCGGATCCCGTGTAATTCAGATCTTCATTTACGAGTCACATTTGAGTAAAACAAGTTCACTTCCACGCGGAAAGATCTTACAATCTTTAATCACGATTCACGAATGAGGAAAAAAATTAAATCATGATTCACGGGGGAAAATATCGTCCAATCACGTTTCATCTAAAAAGTATAGGGGACGGGGCGGAAGGAGGTCCTGGTACATCGTGATACAAATTTTTATTTATTTAATGTAATTTCGCGGAAAGCGAGGCATGTTGCTGCGATGGCCGAGTGGTTAAGGCGTTGGACTCGAAATCCAATGGGATCTTCCCGCGCAGGTTCGAATCCTGCTCGCAGCGGGTTTACTTTTTCCTTTTTACTTTTTACACAAAGTTTTACGTCTTTACGTCAAAGTTTTAATACGTACGATGAGAGGGATTTTTGCTCAATTCCAGAAAAAGATGCTGTAAATGCTGCTTTTTTTTAAGCTGTGTTCTTCGCAAAATTTTAACCTAGTGCCCACGGACCGCACAGGTATCCAAACGCGAAACCCAGTTAAGTGCTGAAAAATTCTTCTTATTAACCATGAAAAGTTGACAATACGAGATAATTGTGTAAATTATATTTGTGTAAAAACTATATGGGGGAAAAAAAGGATGACTAATGCTTTGAGCAAAATGAATCCTGCGTTGGCCGGGAATCGAACCCGGGTCAACTGCTTGGAAGGCAGCTATGCTCACCACTATACCACCAACGCGCTTATGGTAAAGCATGGGTAAATTTGTGTAATTATTATATGGTACAAAAGCCCGCCTCCGACATAATAGAAATTCGGAAGCAAAACGCTTTTCAACATGCTATCTTATTTCTGAAACAATCCAGTTACATTGACATTGACATATTATTGTTAGATTATGACTAGCGCGCTCATTGGGATTAGTTCATGAGTACAAGTGTATGTTCGTAGCTTGTATATAGAGCCTGCATACTTTCAACAGTATTTCGTCACAAAAGAGATTGCACAAACCACATTACAATCATACTGACATGTTGAACTGTGATGATAATTACCTACCATCTTCAGTTGTAAGATAAATGATCCAAACAATGTTGCAATAGGATAGATAATAGATAAAAAAAGAATGGAAATTAGATAGATATGATGTGAAATACGTTAAAAAGGAAGGTGATACCAAAAAAATATTTCAGTGGAAACTAAATCAGGAAAAAAAACCCCGAAATGACAATATTTAATTTACATATTAAATCGAGGTTCACATGGTTGATTGAAGAACATAAAAGACCCTGAAAGCAATCTCTAGGGAAGGGAACCATTTTCGAAACTCATGGGGCGTTGAAGAGTGTTTGCGCAAAAAGATAGATATTCGCGAACGTAGGCAAGTTGTGTTTTGAGGTCTTTTGATGTCACCAACATAGGGATAACAAGAACTGCGGCTTCAGCGAGTGAAGTTAAGACTTTTCAAGAATATCAGCTTGTCTTTTGTGCTGCCGAAAGCTCCATTGACTGAGTTACAGTAAACGCCTTGGATAGTATGCCACAGACACGGTTCTCATTCGGCAAACTTCTTACAGAGATGCCATTGCAAACTTTCGAGGAATGTGAATTTATACAGACTCAACAAGTTCGTACAGGCCTTGTGTCGGAATAGGCGGTAGAGTTCCCTCGCATTTCTATTTTTAATTTTCAATTAATTTAATTTTTTTTGTTGTTTTTTTGCTTCATTTGTATTCCATTTGAATTTGTTTACAATTCTTGAGATGAAAATATACTAGAGCAGCTTATATGAATAAATTTACATTCAAAACAGTGAGCGGGGTATAAAAGGCAGAAGCCCACTTCTAGCAGTTTTTCTTTTATTTTATTTTTTTTTTGTTCAGTATTTCCGCTAATTGAGGCCCTAATTTGAAGCTCTTCGATAATGTTTTAAATTCTGGCTTGCGCATTGCTCCCATACCGTTATAAACTACCCAGGATATTAGCTTGCAACTCAGTTGGTATTACACTGAGCTATCCCTCAATCAATATCATTTCAGGCTGAGAATACTAACTATGTTTCTCCGTTTCTCCGATGAAAAAAAATAAGATAGCAGAGATAGGATCGGTTATTAACAAACTGAATATCACGGCATACGTAATCAGTTCATGTCATCTAACCCAGGACCTTCAGTATAAATACTTGGAATTTGACTTAACTGTATCTGTAACTACTTTTCCTTACGCAAAGCATCGTTCTATTTTTATTAAAGTAAATAGTAAAAATTAAAGTATTATATTTTATTGTAGTAATGCTTTATCCCTAACCAAAGTTCATCAGACGAGAACGATTTAGAATTCTTTATTGAACCCGACGACCGATAAAACCCTATTGAGGAACTTGTTTACTAGCACCTGCGCTAAGCAAACATTTATCTCGGCCAATCCGTAAACACGGTGCTGGCTCTGTCCGTTTGTATTATCTATCCGGCACATCCAACAGATCACCTAGCGACAGGGGCGGTGGAAGCGAACCATAAGTTATGAACTGAACGGTTTTGTCAAAGCTCTCGTATTTCAAACCACCGTCTAGTTTCATCTGCCTTGAAAAGTCATCTTCCAGCCTTCTGTGGCGATGCATTACAGGTTCTGGATAGTACGTTCTTTCACGCAGTTCAATGTCTAAATATTTTTCAAGCGATAGAAGTTCTTGCCGTTCTTTTTCAAGCATTTCTAGTATTTCATCCATCTCGGCCAAAAGCTGTAGCTCTTCACTAGATAATGACGAATCTTCCATAAACGATTTTATATCGGAGCTTGTAAAGCTTTTAATGTCTGTTTGCAGGATTTGTTCTAATTCTGACACACGTCTGCTGAGAATAACCCTACCAATTTGTAGTCGTTCGTGTTGTCGCTTTATTTCCGAAAGTTCCTTAAGGAATATATCATGCATTTCGTCCATCTTAGAATCGAAACCTTCCATTTCTTCTTTATTGGAGAATTTAACTCCATGAGAAACAAGCTGACAATCAATCACATCGTCAGTTTTTCGTTCGGCGCCCAGATATTCCCTCCTTGCACCTTTCAGCTCCACTTGTCGGTCGCT
The DNA here is from genome assembly GCF_036669915.1 of Pocillopora verrucosa. Lineage (NCBI taxonomy): Eukaryota > Metazoa > Cnidaria > Anthozoa > Scleractinia > Pocilloporidae > Pocillopora > Pocillopora verrucosa. The sequence continues at coordinate 17,952,660 of NC_089325.1, forward strand.
GATATCATTTTTTGTTTTCTGCGATTTGCAAGAGTTCAACTTCTCTTCTTTCTGAACCCACAAACCGTTGAATAAAAGTAACCAAAACTGCTTGAATCTATAGCAAAGAGACATATCGTAGACTCCTAACCTCTCGTGTCGCTCGCACAGGAAGTGTCATAGTAGCAAAGAGAGTTTATATTCAAGCTGTTCTTCTTTAGGATGTTCTTGCCAGGCGGGCTTCGTAAGGTAGCGCGTCTTCTCGTGCATCTGTCCGTTCTTCTTGCTCTTAGGGTGGTAGAACCCCCGAATGGGCTAAAACATTCTTCTTTTCCCAAGGTCGACCTCCTAAAGTTAGGAGAGTCGCCCTAAAACGCAAACAAAAATACCCGTCAAACCACTTCTCTTGTCTTCCACCCACGCGTCGCAGACAGAACAGGTGATTCGGTGGTTTTTCCCTGTGAGCGTCGCCTGTGATGAGCTGTGTTGGTTTATTAAACTAGCCAATCAAATTACAGCATATCACTCAGGTACCTGTTAATCCTACGCTCATTATCTTTATAAACACATGACTTGAAATTCTCAGTTCTACAGTTCCCAACGACGATATTAAAACAGAGCCAAGTACAAGTATCATTATAAAAAAAATTCTAGTTTTGCAATAAAAGCATAAGAGCCGTCGAAGATTGAGTTTTTTTTCCGAAACGCCCTTGAATATTGTTTCTCGCTGTCTGGAATGGGAGACATTTTACATCTAAACGCCAAGAAAACGGGTTCTTTGTTTTAAATAAAGCTTGTCAAATTGACTATCCTATCATAAAAAGTGTTCTGTTGTCAAGAATACTTAGACGTGTAGTATTCTTAGGACTCTATGATCTAGTCAAGAAAACTCATGGTGGAAAGGGTAACGCCCATTTAACAAGGTGTATCACTTTCACTGGAATTGTAGGATTGACATCTCCATGATTGCGATGCTCACTTCTTAGCCCCCTTCAAGTGGTGAATAGACAGAAAAAGGAGGATACAAGGAAACCAGGGTTTAATTTGAGTAAAAAGATAAAAAGTGAAATTCGATGATAATAAATTCGAATTTGAAACTCCGCGTAAAAGCTCTGTAAAGTGTTCTTGACTTTAATTATATTCCTTTCCTTTAGTTCATCCTATTGGTGTACAACTGGAAACACCAATGACCTGATCTTTTTATTGTCATGTACTGATACCGTTACCGTCTGATCTGGTCACTTGCTGGTTCTAAAGCCTGAGTGAATGGTAATAGCGGGTTACTGATGGCAGCGGGGGTCAGTAGTGTGTTATGCTGAAATTACTGACTACCGAGAATTCAAAGTCTTCTCCATCTTTTTAAACGCCTTGTAGCTCAGTATATACCATAAACAGGCATAACTTTTGCTTTCAACAATCTTATAAGTTGTGAGCTGTTTGCAATACAGTTGCCTTGAGGAACTGAAAATCTCTTTTTTCAGATTTTCTCATGCCAAAGTGGTAACTAGCTTCTTATGGAGTTCGGCTGATAATATTTCGAACTTTTCATCAAACATTTCACCAACATAGCATTGTCTATGCTGTCCACATAACATTATGATAACAAATATTAATCTCTTAAACAACCCAAGAACTCCTCCACTTCGAGCAAAACCCGTTTGCTGGAGGGTCTCTGTTTATCGACTATTCTGAGCCTGTAATCTTTTAGCTCAGCGGCTCTTCGGAGTTTATAACTGATCGAATTTGGAACAAATGATCCATGAGACCTACACCTGTTGTTTTTCATTAAATCATTTTCATAACCTGCTCTTAGATTCAATAGCGCTTTGAATCACGTTCGTACAACGATTGCCTGAGCCAAGTACAAGGCTCAGTTTAATTTTAGTTTATTTCTACAGAGTTTAATGAGAAGGATAGAAGTGCATGACCAGGCATCTCAGTAACCATGGCGGACTAAGGATTTACTTGACGGGAGATGTTTTTCAAATTGTTTATCTGAAAAATGGTATCCCGTGATCTTTGAAGACAAACAAGACAGCTATCTAAACAAACCATTAGTTGTTGAAGAAATTATCGCATCTCACGCCACACAGAAATTAAGCGAGATGCGGTATCCGTGAGCAGGGCTTTGAAAGGAAAACCACATCACTTGTTCATCTCATCAAGATTTTGAATCTATAGATTTACACCCAGGTCAGCAACTTCTATTAAGATACTCTTCTGGACGGGAGATATTTATTTTTAAAGTCAACAATTCGCACAGGTGGGAGCTCAATTCCTCCACAAAGAAGCTCTTGAATGAAATTAACTTCTATTTGAAATTTTCAAATCGATCCACTTGCTTATGAGACACGTGGTAAACAAGTAACTGGTATTACAAGGTGCTCGGGTGCAGTGGTGGCTGTTACAAGGTGAAAAGAAAATGAAAGAAAACAGCAAGGAAACGGAAATTACGTTAGAGAAAAGTGCAGACTTTCCAGACTCTCCAGACACCAAACCAGACACCCAACCGGGTGAAGACAAACTTGTCTCGTCATTTGCAACTTTTTGGAACATTTGCAACACGATTCAAGGTTTACCAATCTTGGTCATACCTTACGCCGTTAGAAATGGTGGCTACTTAGCAATACTTACTCTTTTGTTAGTCGCCGCTACCTCTAATTACACCGGAAAAACAATTGTTCGGTGCCTCTATGAAATGGATCTAAAGAGCGGTAAACGAAAAAGGGTTCGTAATTCCTACGCAGATGTCGGCGACGCTTTTTTGCCGAACTTAGGAGGTCATCTTGTCCTTGCTACTCAGTTTATAGAGTTGCTGTTTGTAGCTTCATTTTACCCTCTATTAGTTGGACGATTATTGGCCAAATCGTTTCTCCATGTTGCTGTTCCTTGCTGGCTCTGGACACTCATTGGCGGTATAATTTTCGTTCCAAATGTTTTTCTCAAAAACCTTTCCCAAGTGGCATGGACCAGCATCTTGACGGTACTTTCTGCCAAAATTATCTTCATTACAGTGTTTGCGTACAGCTTATTTCGGTTTCACAAATGGGAGCTAAATTCTCTAACACATTTTGACGCCAGTACATTTCCTTCAGCTTTAGGAATCCTTGTAGCGAGTTATCTGTCGCAGCCCTTTGTATCACTCATCGAAGGCAGCATGCGCTACAAAGACAAATTCAATTTGTTGATGAACGTTGCTTACGGAGTAATGACATTGCTCAATGTTATCATTGGAGTAGTTGCTTACATCTCATTTCATCCCAACACAGCTGAAGTCATAACAAACAACCTACCAGAAGGTTCATTCCGTCGAGCGGTAAATGTAATGGCAGCTGTGTTGTCTTTCACGTCCTATACATTACCAATGTTTACTCTATTTAACATCGTTGAAAAATCTAACCTTCCATGTTTACCAGAGGATCTCGATAAATCCATTTTGAAACCATCCGTTATCTTCCTTCGTTTGTCAATGGTATCTACGAGTGTAATTTTCGCTGCTACTTTTCCTGCCTACACCTATTTATTAGCATTTGTCGGCAGTATCGCTGGCATCAGTTTGGAGTTCATATTCCCACCTTTGTTTCACCTAAAGATGTACTGCCATGACATGACATGGGGTAACATTATATTAGACGCAGTTGTTCTTGTTGTGGGTATTTCTGTGTCAGTGACCGGAGCGTTCTTTTCTGGGCGTTCAATGATTAGTACTTACAGTCAACCAATAATCGATCACTGCTTGTGACACTTGGATCCTGGCCTCTCGATAGCCCAAAATAAGTTTAAATCGATAACATAATGCTGGGGGGGGGACGTATTAAAAAGGCACTCAAAACAGAACATTTCATCTCCTCTTGTGGATCCAAAGGAAAAACTATACTGGCATGTTTGTGTCCATTCGTAGTTCCTTAGTTTCGTAGTTAAATAGTTTCTAGTTACATGTATCACTTTTGATTTGGGATTTGTTCCAGTGATTTTTCTTTTCCAACAAATGGTGCGTTTTTGCAAGAAGAGTTTTTTCGAAACAACGAAATTTGATAATTATCCAAATGAATAAATTTAAATTCAAAGAAATAAAGGATTTGCAAGTCGCTGGGTTGATGTTCTACTAGCTCTCCTCAAAACCGCAGAGATCAGCGTCAATTGCTGATAGATTGACTTCTCTGATAGAAACAAACATAATTTTCTGAATACGTCAATCAGAAGCTTTAGATAGCTTTTCCATTCAAAGCAGCGTCAAAAGAAGACTTGAGCCGAAGTGAGACCGTGAACTTCTGTCTTCTTCAAAGCGTTAAAATTATAAAAACTATCACCAGTCAGTCAATAGTTATTGCAAATGCGCCAAAGGGAACCCTGACTGGTAGTAAACCAGCTCGAATGCGACGACAGCATTAATTGTTCATAACTGGTGAGGCAGCAAATTTGAAGGTGACCTCTAAATTAGAGAAGAATGGACCAAAATTAAGTTGGGTTTCAGAAGGGGAAAGTTCAACTTTCACGCAAGGGTTTTGGATGATGAAAGATTTGCGAGCTCTTAATGCATCCTTGGTTGGAATCAGCGAGACGCAAAATCTTACTATGGATGAGTGTATTCTTAAAAGTCATGATGTTTTTACTCCTAGGGTACTTGAGGGGTTTGCAATGATGTGACATGTCCTTAGATTTTAACATTTTCAGCGAAATGTCAGCATGTAAATTTCCTTTGCAGAAAGTCAGGCGCAAACGTCCTTTTCAGGCTTTAGCGTTTTAAATAGCTGTCTTTTATATTACAACTCGCGGGTTCGGTGAGATGAAGCGAAACAAAAGCTTCCTTGGTTGAATCAGCGAGACGTAAAATCGTACTGTGGATCAGTATATTCTTAAAAGTCATAATGCTTTTAATAAAAGATATACGAGCTCTTAATGTGTCCTTGGTTGATTCAGCGAGATGCAAAATCGCATTATTCTATCTATTGTTGTGTTAAGAGGAGAATAAGAGAACAAATAATGATTGAAAAGATCTGCGGCTATGATTATGATTTAGGGAAATAGCGTACTTTCAAAAAGTAATTCTGACTCCGCTATAAACCTGCACTAACTCTCTTTTCACCGCTGCTCGATAAATACTCGTGAATTCAGGCATCTAAATCACGTTACCCGAAGCTGCGTCCTCAGCTGAAGCAAAGTCGAGGAGTGAGAGTTCGAGACTTGTCAGAGATGCTTCTCTTTTTCCCATCATATGGCTCAGAAATAAATCTGCATGGAACTTTTAAAATTTCGTCTCAATTAAAAATGGAGGAGCATTTAACTATTAACTATTTTAAGTCTGATAATTTTCTCAATTCTTTTAATGAGGTTTTGGGATGGGAGTTGGTCTGCCTGAAGCGTACTCGGACAGCTCGGTGTCTAGTAAACACCTTTCCGAACATTAGCGCATTGTTGAAGATGCTGCTATTTTTTTCATTTGCCAGAATATATGAATGCGTGATATTAGAAATGCATTCAGTATGCGGCTCTTGCCAAACACTGAAGGTGCATAACCACTTACTGATAACTAATTTACCTTGATATAGTTTTCTTCCTGCTTTGAAGCGGTAGTTTTTTTTATCATTTTATCATATATGGCAGCTTAAACTAAACGTTTAAAAAAAAGTTAGAGATCTTTCACCTCCGACGGGACTCGAACCCGCAATCTTCGGCTACACTCCGTTCTCAGGTAGATACCCGTGATTTAGGAGGCCGACGCGTTATCCATTACGCTACAGAGGCCACTGAATAGCTTTAGATTTCAAAATATTATTTGAAAGCCAGTAGTGCATTTTATTTTCGGAAAAGTTATTTCTGGCTCATTATCATTTGTTATGATCATTTGTTATGATATTAATCTGCTGGTGCTGTAATAGTACCCGCTCAACGAACTATTACAGAACATTGGTGCGATCTCTTAGCTTCTGAGGGCCAGAAATTGCCTTTGCCATTTTATTTCAACACACCTGCCTATCATGCATTTTCGTAAATTGAAAAGTTTCGTATATACAACAAAGACAGTACGAACAACAGTTACTATAGCATTTCTAAGAACGGATGGGAGCGTTAGGAAGGCGAACCCCTGAAAGACTCATTTTTAATTGTTGTGGAAATTTTTCAGTAAAGTTACGAACATTTTTCACCCGTCTAAAATGCTAAGGAAGACAGAATCAAGGTGTCTTCAAACAACTTATATTCACCATTAGACTTGCTGGTGCAACGGAGTCTCGACTTCGTCATTAATTTTTTTTCATATTGTACTGCTTTCACTTTTGACCATATCATGTTTCTGTAGATTATTAAATTTTAATCTATCGATTTAGTTTGAGTTTAATAATACTGCCCCTAGGAACAAAACAATAACGTTATTTGTTTATAGAGCTAAAAAATCAATGACTTGTAAAGAGACCACGAAATAAGCTCTGGAACAGCGGTAAAACAAATATTAAGGGGATTGGGGAATTATCACAAGTGGTAGAGCGCCCGCCGAACATACGGGAGGTACCGGGATCCATTCCCGGATTTTCCATGTTTCTTTTTTTCTTACATAAAAAAAAATTACTGAATGCTGATTGGCTTAGACAGAGGGCATTTTTTTTCTTTGCCCTTTCATGCGTGTTGCCAAGCATCATTTCTCTCTCTTTTTTTACTTAAAAAATCAATTGTAGTAAATTAAGCACAAAAGCGCTGCCAACAAAAAATTTTGGATTAAATTATTAGATCCATTAGCTTAGACGGTAGAGCGTGATGCTATTAACGCCAAGGTCGTGAGTTACACCCTCACACAGACCATAAAACTTTTTCCTTTTTTTCAAAAATTTTTTTCTTTTCTAGCATCTTCCAAATTCCGTTACAAAGCACTTCATCAGTACTTTTCTCTTCCTGCAAAAAAAGGTCGCAGGTGTTTCATCGTCGTCATCATCATCAGGTCGAGCTTGCTCGGTATCCCATGAATGACCCTCCCTCCACCTGTCTCTGTCTTTCATTGCAATTGGTAGTTCTTCAAGTCTGCTTCCTCTGTCATCCATCAATTGGTCAGTGTAGGTTTTTTTTGGGCGTCCTCTCGGCTGATGTCCATGTGTTGGCCTCCAGAGTAATACATCCCCTGCTCCTTTACTGCGCCAACAATGCCCAGCGAATCTCATCCTTTGTTGCTGTAGCGATTTACTAATTGGCGGGATGTGGCCGTAGAGCTCTTCGTTTGTGGGGTAGTCCATCCACGATCTGTTTCAGGCAATGCATAGCATTCTAGTGTATGCTCCGTCGATTTTCTTTTCCAGATGCGTTGTTAAGGTCCAGGAGACTGAAAAGACGGTCTCCACTGCTGCTCGAAAGAAGTTTCTTTTCAGGTTGTCTGGAAGGTTTGATTTCCATATCTTGTCCATTTCATTTAGAGCATCCCACGCTTTTCCTAGTCTGATGTTCACATCATGTTCAGTAGAGGCGATGTAGCTTCCCAGGTGTTTAAAATCTTCCACTTGCTTTCTTTTCTCACCATCGAGACTCTTCATCCCTTCTGACGCATCTTGATTGAAGCAGATGAACTCTGTTTTATCTGCACTGAGGTTGAGCCCTATCTCCTTTGCTGTTCTTTCAATGCTGTGTAGCAGGAATGTTGCATCTTTTAGGACGTCAGCCAGCACTGCTAAGTCGTCAGCATAGTCTGTATCTGTTACTTTCATAGTTGGGAAGCATTTGCTCTTCCGCTTTGCGAGGGTAAAGCCAAGTTCATTGTTCTTGTCTAGAGCTTTACGCAGTACATAGTCAAGACATATAATGAATATGTATGGGGCTAGTGTATTACCTTGGAGGACTCCAGCACTGATATCGAAGAAGTCTGTGTCTCCATCAGGGGAGCGAACCATAGATTGGGTGTCCTGATACATTATCATGATGGCATCTACTGTTTCCTTGGTATTCCATAGGCGGATAAGATCTCTTTCATCTCTCCGCGGTGGATCGAATCAAAGGCTTTTGAAAAGTCGATGAAAAGGAGAGTAGCTGGAAGGTTTTTAGATTTTATGCCTTCCAAGATACGTCTGATGGTGAGTATTTGTCTTGAGGTTGATCGGTTTGTGCGGAACCCGTTTTGGTTTTTTCATGCATCATGTTTCTTTGCATGCTAATTCAAAAAGGTTGTATCTTGTGTTAGTACTTTTTGTCAGAGTTGTGTCTTGTAGAGCAGCAAATCTATTTTTTACTCTGGTAATGAAGGTGTTGCGTATTTCAGAGTTGTCTTTTAGATGTGTCCAGTCGTATGGAGAAATGTTGCTGTTCTTCTTTTTGTTTGCTCGAAGACTCAGACGTATTTGGGTGGAGACGACACGATGGTCTGATGCTACGCTGACAAAGGAGTTAAATGCTCTACAATTCTTTGCACTGTTTTTCCACTTCCGATTGTTGATCACGTAGTCTAACTGTGCCTTGCTCCCATTTGGTGATATGTGTATCCATAGCTGACCTGTTCTTTTCTGGTATTTCGTGTTGAGACATAAGAGATTGTTGTCATTGATGTAGTCTTTTAGCTTGGAGCCATTTCTGTTGGTTTGAGTGTGATATGCATATTTGAAGCCATCAAGTTGCCCAAGATGTGCATTTAAGTCGCCTGCAATAATTAATATATTGTGTTTGGGAACTTGTCTGGTGACTGATATTAGGTCCTCGTAAAATGTTTCGACTTTTGTTTCGTCGCTTACGTTGGTGTGGCTGTAGCAGGAGATAATAGTGGTCTGAGGATTTCCATTGAAGGTAGCTATCATAATTCTAGGTGTTATCATTTCAGCACTGATAAGAGCATTGTAGGCTTGTGGGCTAAATAGCATTCTGATTCCTCCAGTGGCCTCATTCACACTTTTCTTCCATGCAGAGCAGGTGATAAGTCTCCAGCTGCCAAAGATGTGTTCTTTTGTTGCAAATTCCTCGTGTATAAATCTGTGTTCTTGTATACAGATGATGTCATGTTTTGTAGAATCAGCTGAGGCGATTAGTTCAGGTATCTTTCCTTCTTTCTGGAGTGTTTGGACATTGAAGGCCGCAATGAAGATGTCTTTCTTTCCCTTCATCAGTCTGGAATTGATTTTTTTTGTTTGGATCGCTTTGGTTTTAGCAGTTGATTTTTCGACTGCAACCTGAAACGTCATTGCAGGACGCGCTCCATGGTTGACCGCGCAACGAGCGATGCGGGATGAACGTCTTGGGTTTTGTGTCATTTCATACTTTCAAAGGCTGGATTGACACTTGTGGTCGCTACTCCATACAAGTGTGAGCAATACTCTGTATCAGAGCGTTTGTGCTAAGCCGAAACAATCAACATTGGTTGTAGTGAATTGCCTCGCCACAAGTAGCTTGAACCAACTTTTCAATATCTCGATCATTGCTTCATCTACTATCCAACATCCTGCCTCCCGATGTTTTCACCTTTATCACGGGTAGAGTGGCTGACATGTGTTTCACCTTGCTAAAGGGCGACCTGTGATTTTGTCCGGCACCGCTTATTGGTTATTCGCAGCTAACCTCTATATCTAGAGGCTGTTCCCCTATCTGCAACCTGGGGAGCCGGTGGATGGGAGTTCGCACCTCCACACCACTAACGCAGGTGTTTGATTCTTCTAAAAAGGTACTTAATTAACACAGGCGAGAAGAAAAGTGGAAGAAAACTAATTATGTACGTACACAACCTGTCAAAATCAATGAAATCCTAATTGCAGAAGTTATGAATGAAAGGACAAGTTTTGCATTGTGCTCGAGGGCATTCAAACTACTCAACTAGTAGTGAAAATAAGCCTCCCAGTTGGCTTGTTAGCTCAGTTGATAGAGCACTGCTCCGGTATTGCAGAGGTCATGGGTTTAAGTCCCGTAAGGGCTTGAATTTTTTCAGGCATTATTTTCGCTACTAGTTGAGTAGTATTCATAACTGCGAGGATCGTTTTCATTCGAATCGTGAAACTTATCACATCAGTTTCCTGGATCTACGTTTCCAGCTGAAGCAAACCCGAAGAGTCCTTCGGGTTCGAGTCCTGTCAGAGATGCTCCTCTTTTCTTCCATTATATTGTTGAGAAATAAATTTGCATTGAATTTTTAAATTTTTTTTCCAAGTAAAAATGGAGGAGTATTCAACTATTACTTACAAGTCTCTGATAAGTTTTTCGATTCTTTTTATGAGGTTTTGGGATGGGAGTTGGTCTGCCTGAAGCGAACTAGGACAGCTCGGTGTCTAGTAAACACCTTTCCGCAGAACAAGTACATTATTATTAGCGCACTATTGAAGATGCTCCTATTTTTTCATTTGCCAGAATATATGAATGCATGATACTAGGAATGTATTCAGTATGTGGCCTTCGCAATAAAATGAATGTATATAACCAGCAGATAAAGATAGGCAAGAGGTGATTACAGACCACTTCTTTATAACTCCTAAGTCTAAGAGAAAAGTTAAAAAGACTAACTCGAATGTGAAGGTGTGACTGGAGCCAGAAAACAGAAAGCGTCCATTGCCAACCACTTTTTAAGGTACTCGATCCATACGAAGTCGTGGTTCCAATTTTAGCCCAGTTTTCTCTACTATGATATCGTTTTCTTCCTGCTTTGAGATGATAGTTCTTTATCGTCCTATCAAATATGGCAACTTATCCTAAAAATTTTAAAAAAAGTAAGAAGCTGCACCTCCGACGGGACTCGAACCCGCAATCTTCGGCTACGCTCTGTTCACAAGTGGACACCCGTGATTTAGGAGGCCGACGCGTTATCCATTACGCTACAGAGGCCACTTAATAACAGAAGTAAAGATTTTAAAATATTATTTGAAAGTCAGTAGTGGATTTTATTTTTTAAACAGTCATTTCTGGTTAGTAATTGGCTCATTATCATTTGTTATGATATTAATCTGCTGGTGCTGCAATAGTACCCGCTCAGGTCGTGAGTTCAACCCTCGCAAGGACCGAAAAACTCTTCCTTTTTTTCTTCACCTAGAAATGCTTTTAAAAATTTTTTTTTCTTGTATCCTGTAAAATTCCATTACAAAGTACTTCATATTCTCTTCCTGCATAAGTAAATAGTCACAAAAAAGTCCGCAGGTGTTTGATTCCACTGACAAGGTGCTTAATTAACACAGGCGAGAAGAAAAGTGGAGAAAACTAATTATTAACGTACACAATCTGTCAAAATCAATGACATCCTAATTTCAGAAGTTATGAATGAAAGGACAAGTTTTACATTGTGCACGAGGGTATTGGAAAGTGCCAGGTTGGTCGTTAGTTTGTAGTGAACTTCTAAACAAAAGAGTGCCTATATTTTTTTCGGGTTTAAATGAAATAAGTTGAGGTTGCGAAAAGACAATACCAGTCTCTGAATATCTTTTAGGTAATTCAGAGTTTCTAAGTGGAGGGTAAGTTCTTTATGACGTGTAGCAGTTATCGAGAGAAAGATAACACCATTACTTTTCTCGACGCAGCAATTACAGGGAATTCAGATGGTCTTCTCACTACCACTGTCTACAGAAAGCCTACCCACACTGTTCAGTACCTAGCCTATGATTCACACCACCCTCAGTCAGTAAAGCGTGGTATTGTTGAGTGTCTATACGACCGAGGCAAACACTTCATCACAAAACCGTCAGTTATGCCTGAGGAAAGAAACACTTGTCATCAGTACTTGGTTATCCTTCTTCATTTGTACGAAAACCCGCAAAGACAACAAGGGTAACAGCCAACAAAGAATCCGCGTAGGAATTTTAATCTACTGCCGTTCTCCCTTACGTAAAAGGTGTATCAGAGGTTCTTTGCCGCTCCCTACGACATCAAGGCATACCAATCGTTTTCAAGTCGGACACAACACTTAGGTCTCACTTAGTACGACCTAAAGACGCCCTAGAACCATCAAACAAGACGGTGTCGTTTACAAGATCCCATGCGAATGCGGCAAAGTGTATATCGGTAAAACTGGGAGATCAATGCGAAAAAGGATATAAGAACACGACAGAGACATACCGTTTGCTCGTACTCTGACCTCAGCGGTTTCGGAGCACGCGAACGAAACGGGGCATATTCCTATTTGGAGCAAGGTTTAGTTTATTGATCGTGACCCTCGCTGGTACACACGTAGGGTCAAAGAGGCTATCCATGTAAAAAACAACAGCACGAACAATGACTTAGTTGCTCAACTCCGCCCTGACATGTTAATGAACAAAAGCAGAATTTTCTTTGGACGAAGGGGAACAATGTACACTAATATTGCTGAACTACAATTTTTTCGCTACTGCAAGTAAATATTGCGAGAATAACTGGCATTCTGTCCGAGGTTGTGCTAAGATAAAATATAAAAGAACATCAAAGGATTGAAAAGATCTGCATCTAAAAATATGATTTAAAGAAATAGCGTACTTTCAAACAAGTACGTCTGGCTCCAAAAAAAGCTTCTGCTATAAACCTAAACTGACTCTCTTTTCACCGCTGCTCGACGAACAGTTCATATAGTAATCGTGAAACTTGTTACATCAGTTTCCTGGATCTGTGTCCCAGCTGAAGCAAACCCGAAGAGTCCTTCGGGTTCGAGTCCTGTCAGAGATGCTCCTCTTTTTTCTATTAAATAGCTCAGAAATAAATTTGCATTGAGTTTTCAAAAGTTTTTTTCAAGTAAAAATGGATTAGCATTAAACTATTAATTATAAGTCTCTGTAAGTTTCTCAATTCTTTTTATGAGGTATTAAGATGGGAGTTGGTCCGCCTGAAGCGAACTCGGACAGCTCGGTGCCTAGTAAACACCTTTCCGCAGAACATTAGCGCACTGTTGAAGATGCTGCTTTTTTTCATTTTCCAGAATATATGAATGCGGAATACTAGGGATACATTCAGTATGCGGCTCTTGCCAAATAATGAAGGTGCATAAACAGCAGATAAAGATAAGCAAGGGGTGATTACAGACCACTTCTTTATAAGTCCTAAGTCTAAGAGAAAAGTTAAAAAGATTAACTCGGATGTGAAGGTGTGACCGGAGTCAGAAAACAGAAAGCGTCCATTGCCAACCACTTTTAAAGTACTTAATCCATACGAAGTCGTGGTTCCAATTTTAGCCCAGTTTTCTCTACTATGATATCGTTTTCTTCCTGCTTTGAGATAATAGTTCTTTATCATCCTATCAAATATGGCAACTTATCCTAAAAATTTTAAAAAAAGTAAGAAGCTACACCTACACCAACAGAAACTGTCCATTGCGAACCACCTCTAAACGTACTTAAATCCATATGAAGTCGTAGTTCCAATGTTACCATAGTGTTTTTTACCCTGATATAGTTTTCTTCCTGCTTTGAAACAGTAGTATTTTTTTAAATCATTTTATCATATATGGCAGCCTAACCTAGACATGTAAAAAAAGTAGAAAACCTATAGCAATCTTCGGCTATACTCAGTTCATAGGTAATGACCCATGATTTAGGAGGCCGACGCGTTATCCATTACGCTACAGAGGCCACGGCAAGATACAAGATTTTAAAATATTATTTGTAAGGCAGCAGTGGATTTTATGTTCTAATCTTTCATTTCTGTTTAGTAATTGGTTCATTATCATTTGTTATGAAATTAATATGCTGGTGCTCAACGAAGTGTTACGAAGCATTGGTGCGATCTCTTAGCTTCTAAGGACCGCGTGACGAAATACTGCTAGAAGTATGCAGGCATAAATTACCTGGCTCTATAGAAGTGGCGCACATGGGCACGTGCAATTGAACTTATCACAATAAGCGTGCCACTAATGATTATATAACGAGAGGCGCATTCGGAATGTAGTCAGTTATTTCTTCGGTCTTTTGAACATGTAACTGCTCGGCTTATGTTGAAGTAATAAATAGGCTTTTTAACCCAAACTTATCGTTACAGACCGGTAATTGCCTTTGCCATTTTATTTCAACACACCTTCCTATCATGCATTTTCGCAAATTGAAACATTTCATATTTACAACAAAGATATTTAAAACCTATAAATAATCGATTAACTCGTCTCTCACTTATAGGCCATTATAGAAATTAGTTGATTAAACAAAGGCGGATAGTGACAGCTGAGTTTTTCTCCAACTGCACTTTTGTTTCCCTCGATAATTAACCACCTATACAATCGTCTCGCTTTCATTTATAAAATATTACAGTCGAATACAATTATGGAGATAATTACTTGTGGAATTTTGATCGCCATTCGGATTTGGATTGACTAAAAGGTACGCAACTTTAAATTCAAATGATTATAATAACAGTTACTATAGCATTACTAAGAACGGATGGAGCGTAAGGAAAGCGAACCTCGGAGTGTCGACTTCGTCATCGCTTCTCTCATATTGTACTGCTTTCAATTTTGACCTTATCATGTTTCTGTAGATTATTAAAATTTAATCTATCGATTTAGTTTGAGATTAATAATGTTGCCCCTAGGAACAAAACGATAACGTTACTTGTTTACAAAGCTCAAAAAAATATCAATGACTTGTAAAAATCCCATCAAATATCTTCTGGAACAGTGGTAAAATAATTATTAAATGGATTGGGGAAGTAGCTCAAGTAGTAGAGCGCCCACTTGACATGTGGGAGGTACCGGGATCGATACCCAGATTCTCAACATTTACGTTTCTTTTTCTAATTGTTTGCAATAGGATGAGTCCTTCTAAAGTTGTTTGCAAATTTCCTTGGTTATTGTCGGAGATCCAACTTTTTTACTCGTTCTTTTTTTAATTTCTTGTCAGTCGTGTTGTTTTTGTTTTTCTTTAGTGAGCTCGATTTCAAATCCAGATTTATCAGAAATCGAGGCTGCTACTCTTAAAAGTAGAAATAGAAGCCATTACTATGGCCTACAGTTCAAACACTAACAATAGCTGACCAGTAGCTTACTTGGCCTCTTAACTCCCTGGGGCCCGCGGTAAAGTGGATGCGAAAACTGAAACGGAAACGATCCGACTAGTTTTATAAAAGGGACTAAATCAGATCGACCCACTATTACTGTTCGAATCTTTTTCTTGATAGAGGGGAAGTCTCATCTGCCGTTATTATCTGAGTTCTGGACCGTAAAAGGGAGGTTTGAACTTTGTACCTTTTGACAAAAAGTTGCTCTAACCAACTGAGTACCCAATATTGACAAAATAGTAGGGCAACAGATATTCCCATAGAGCACGCGTATCTTATCAGAAAAAATGACAACAACCACCTTCAATAACAAACTTGCCTAGTACGGTCTGAGAGTCTTAAGAGACAGCATTAGGAGGTAAGGTGAGGGCAGCTTTTTTGATTGTATGTAGAAAACTTCACGCTTTGCAAATGGGCAAAGCTATCTCAAGGTGATCATTTGACAACACAATTTATAAATTATAGTCATAAAAACAAGAGATTAACTTGAAGTTGGCTTGTTGGTCCAGTGGCATGATTCTCGCTTAGGGTGCGAGAGGTCCCGAGTTCGACTCACGAATAGGCCCGTTTTGGCCTGGAATATGGAAGAGTTTTGTTCCTTCACCAACCTAGTTTAAGATAAAAGAAGACCAAATCAGTCAAAATCAGTCATCTGTAGTGGCAACCCGACATGATTTCTACTCAGAGTTCAGAGTTTTTTCGGGCAGGTTTTTTCTGGCAAACGTTCTAATCGCGCGTCTATTTTGAACGGCTTCTCAGCTCCGTTAACAAGAAGATTCCAACGTTTTTGTTTTGTGCGCGTGAAAAGGTTTGTCTGTAATTTCACTGAATACAGTTCAAGAGGGTTCCCAATAGGGTTCTTCAATCCCGCGATCCCGCCAAAATTTTTAGTCAATCCCGTTATCCCAACAGTTTCTACCTGCCAATCCCGATCCCGATCATGCAATTTTGTTTTGGTCCATTTCCTAAATGTAAGAGGGCCTCTTCGTTAGATGATGATTTGCTAAACCAGCATTGGTCCGTTCAATTCTATGATCACCGTAAGGCATGAGTTTATCTCTTTTCACCAAAATGATGATATCGTTCATTTAAGAAGCTTTCAAATTTTTGCACAAATAAGGTACGCTAGTCACGGTAACGACTTCCTTCCGTTTGATCTCGATCACGGACAAACGTATCAGTAAAGACAGGTCAGTTTTATTGAAACGAAAAGCAATGTGAACAAGCATAAAAGACAGAAGGTGACGGCAATCCCATTGTTCCATAACAAGGTCAATAAAGAAAAATGAAATGAACACAATTCTGCTGTTGAAGCGACCTCTTCTTCTGAAGCGGGAACCTCTCCCGAGGAGAGAGTTAGCCTCTCGTTCCAACGATGGAATGTCTCCATCATCACTCGGGGAATTGTACTCTAATATTCCATCTTCCTCTTCGTCTTGTTTCTCGCTGTTTTCCTGCTGCTCGACAAATGGCCGACAAATGGGTTCCCCTTTTTAAGCCTTCTTTTGCATTTCCAAAGTTTCTTGCGTAATCTAACACCGTAAGAAGTTTATCTTTGTGATACGCAACCGAGTGAATATTTCCCCGTCTAGTGTCAAGCAACTACGAGTGTCATACTGGAATAATTCTGAGACTTGCTGGAGGTTTTCAAGACCGTTAAGCATTTAAATTGACGCAGCAGTCTTAGATACCACGTTACCCTGAGGGCCATTGAGTATTTTTGGTAAACTGGCAACTTCGCTTCCGATAGAATTTTCATTCCTGCGCAATAATTGAAGAGCGTCGCTGACCAACCCGACCGCCTCTTGAATGCTAGAGAGCCTGTGCGCCTGGTGCTGTTCATGGACTGATAAGATCAATTTCTTCAGACATTCTCGTCAACGTACATCCCGGTTCTCGGTTCGTTTGAAGTGATTATTTCCAGAATCCCGCTCCTCAAAATCGCGGATTCCCGCGTTCCGTTCATAATAACAATCCCACATCTCACTCCCCTCCTACTCTAAATTCCCGGATCTCGGCCTTTAAATAGGCCTATACCGGATCCCGAAAAACCTATTGGGGACCCTCTTCATAGAACTGACTGGTAAAGTTCTATGATCCCGCGATGTGCCTTTTTGCCTAGTGTAAAAGTCAGGGATTCTACGATGTTTATTGCCACGGCCCACACTGGCTGCGTATCACACGTGCTGAAATAACCCCGCTCCTGCAACGATTTCGCGACAGAACAATATTTTACGTGTCAAATTGGTTAAGTCATGCCACCTTCTGTTCGAAAAGGAAACATAGGGAACGATTTTCCCATGAAAATCGAGGAAAATGAAGTTGAAATATTTCACCTACAGGGAGGTGTTAGGAAAGTTAGAACGGGATGTGACTGACGAATAAAAAAAAAAAAAGAAAAAAAAAACCATCATTCTCTTCTTGCGACAACAGTCATTCTCCGGACTACTCTCATCTGGGAGATCAGACCACAGGATCAAATGTTGCTCCCGGGTACAAACGTCAGTCAATTGGGGAATTAGCTCAAATGGTAGAGCGCCCGCTTAGCATGCGGGAGGTACCGGGATCAATACCCAGATTCTCCATGCGTGAACTTGTTTTTTTCCTCTTAGTTTACAATGGGAGATTACGCCTGGTCACCAGCAGTGTATTATTCCAAAATGAAAAGGAAATTTGCACAGCATGTTTTCCTAAACGGAACTTTTTTAAATGATGAACTAGTGAGCAGCATTGCAGAAACTGAAATTATAACAACTTCTTTTATTCTCGTCTGACAGTAGCAGACTTCATCAGGGAGATTTTTCAAGTAGGGAAAATACGGTTGCTTATAAACATATAGTTAATTAGATGTCTGTTTCTTTCCTTTACGCACAGTGTGAAAAAAGTGGAAAGTATCCGCAAGGTGTGACAAAAGGGTTGTACAGACTCAGTGTCTCTGGAAGTGACCCTCACTTCATTACAATTAACTCTATCACTCCCATTGTGACTTTCATTGTCTCTGTTACTGTCATTGTCAGTTTATTGACACTATCTCTGCCACTTCACATGTCACTGTCTGAAAGTGACAGAGACTACAAGAGTGAAAAAAATTAAAAAAGGTGAGCGACGATAACAATGTCTCTGCCTCTGGGCACAATTTTAAAATGGATGTGACAATGTAAGGTTAATATCAGTATCTGGGGATAGGAGACACAATGTATGTAAGATTTTATGATAAATATTAACATCTGGGCACACATCCCTGATTGGTAGATTTTATGATAAATATCAACATTTGTGCACAGACTGCATGGAAGACATTTATATAAGCACATTAGAATCAGCTAAAATATGCTATCTGTGTGTTTGTTCTGGAGGTAAATAACGGAAATTTTTCCTAAAGGCCGTTACCCGAGGAGGCGCTTAAGAAACATGTGATCAACAAAAGGCGGGAAAACCTCGATTTGTCGTGAAAGAGGCGCAGCAAAAAAGGGCCGCAAAGGATCAACGAAAGAGAATTGCATAGTCAACTGGGGCTAAGGTGTTCATGCTAAGGCCATACGACGTCTCCTACAAAAGACATCCACATATAATGAGCCCCATGTTTGGTTTACGATATTTCCTAGTTAACTCTATTCCACCGCATACACCCGCATCTACCTTTACTTACCCTTGTTCTGTCATTTAAACACTCATCCCCAATTTAGCCTTGTTTAACCTTGTAGATGCCCATCTACCTTCAGCTAACCGTGATATACCATATTAACCCACACCTGACCGAAGTTAATTACCCTCGACCAAATTAACCTGCATCCATTAATGAGATTAAAAACAGGATTGTCAAGCGGCAAATTTTAGATTAAAAAACGAAGCTAAGTTAGGGTAGATGGGGGATAGCTCAGTAGATCATGGTTAACCTAGGTTAGATGAGGTTTAACGTGATAGAACTAAAGTGGCTAACTTAGGGTGGAAGTGAGTTAAAGTGGAAAAAATGGTTAGGTGATACGTCAGAAAAAATAGTAATCGAAGAATCTTATTTTAAACTTTCCTTACATGATTTTCTCCAATGTTTGCTTCGAAAAATACAATGAAAAAGACTGGTTACCGTGCTTTTTAAAGCGATATGACGGGCCACACTTACCCCACCTATGCCTGTACTGGCACTAATCACGCGCGTCATTTTATCGGTTCACGGTACATTTTGCGGTAGCTGGAAGCAAGGGGTTTTGAAAATGACATTTGGAAGAAACTTGATTGGTAGAAAGTCTCGAGCGTATGAAACAATTCGATATGTAATTTGTGGAAAAATCACGCAATTTTTGACGGCATCGATTCAGTAGATTTCTTGAGTAGTTCCTTTCAAGGTCATAATGTGCATGCTCGAGTAATGGGCTTCGTGCACGCTTTTAGCTACATCTGTTTCCCTTCGATAATTTTTTAAAATTTCTTCAATTTAAAGGGGATACTTTATACAGCAGTACTATGCAATAAAAAATATAGGGAACCGTGCTCGTTCAAGACCTAAAGACCATCGTACCTCTTTACCTGGTCCGTCGATTGAAAATAATACCGTGTTCCCGGAATGCGCGCGCTTATTCGCCAGATTCGCATTACAGGAGTTGAGGAATCACTTTAACTTAGGGAGATATGGATCAGTTTGGTAGAACACGGCATACTTTTGGTAGGTGTTGATTAACTTGGAAGAACATG
Source organism: Pocillopora verrucosa (assembly GCF_036669915.1). Classification (NCBI taxonomy): domain Eukaryota; kingdom Metazoa; phylum Cnidaria; class Anthozoa; order Scleractinia; family Pocilloporidae; genus Pocillopora; species Pocillopora verrucosa. The sequence goes on from NC_089325.1 coordinate 17,972,211, forward strand.
GTGGTCGTGCAAGAACGTGCCCAACATTGGATTCATGAGGGTTAACGGGTAAAACAAGGGTTACTTGAAGGAAAACACGGTAGAACGTGGCGAACTTCGAGTAGATGTGGGTTAACGTGTGAGAAGAAGGTTAATTTGGTCATAAGACAATTGAATCAAATCAATCAGCCAATGAACTTTAACTGTTCGCGCGGCCCATGTGAGTCCTTTCCCTTAGACATAAAGTTTTGATCAACAAACATCATCGTATAATATCACGCAAACACAGACCAATTATTTAGGTTAAGACCAGGATTGCTTAGCAGCAACTTTTACATGGCTAAGGAGATTAAAAGCCTGAAATGTCCAGATATTTCTAACGTCGTTGTTAAGAGTCCACTGATTTGTCTCATGGTTTTCGTTGCTTTATAATGTACATTCGCTATTTGATAGGCAGAGAACATGTTTTCAAGGATTAAGAAGGTAGAAAGGGCAACGATTTTAAGAATTTCCAATTTCTTCTCTTAATAATTCGTGTGATACTATTTTAATCGTTTCGTTTACGCTTGTTTTCCTTTAATCAGGTATAAATTATTATTCAGGCCAAATCGTGATTTGTTCTCGAAGCACGCGAAACGAACATTGCTTGCACTTTTGATGTTCTCGAATAATCGTACAGAGAGTTTTTAATCGACTTCTTGTCAGTCGAGCTCTTAGGTGAATTTCGAGCTGAGGGAATTTGCAAAAGTTTTCAAAATTCAAAGGGGCAAATAGGAAAATGTGCATTTTTTTCTCATTTCTGAAAAAAAGTTCAAAAGCTAGAAAAACATAAGTCGAGTCAGAGGGACAGACAGATAAAACAGTCCGCTTTATCTTGTTATAAGTAAAAATTGAAATATTGTAAAAGAATTCAATTGGGGGGCAGTCAAAAATGCATATCATTTCAGTCGTAAAAAAATTATTTCAAAAAAATCAAATTGACAATACAATACAGCACAAATTTATTCGCCATATATTAAGAGAAGATGGTTTACAACACAAAATTCATAATACCATTAAGCTTACAATACTTGTTAAAATAATACTTTGATAGATGGTAAGGGGCCTCTAGCAAACACAAGACTGACACGAGGGAGGCCTCCTTACTAAAAAAAACAAGAAAAACAAAAAACGTTAACATCTAGGCGATACGCGTTCATTGGGAACATTTCTTTTGCCAAACCACCAACCTTTATAGTCAGTTTATATATTGAGTTAGTAAAAAGATTCGAAGACGTCTTTCAAAGGGTAAGGGATTCCAAATTTTTGCCCCTTGAAAAAATACAGAAAAATATATAACATTTGGTTTGACATCTAATAATATACATGGAAAAATTACTTAGTTCTGATTGGTTAAGATAAATGCAGTTTTCAGGTAATTCAGTGCAGAAGAGAGTTAATTCAATGCAGAAGAGGGTTAACTCTTTCAGTGCAAAGAAAGAAACAAATCAGACATTCTGATTGGTCAATAATCAAAGAAACTCATAGATAGCCAATCAAAAGCGAGCCTTGGATGTCGCAACAAAATTTGAAAATTTGAAAATTTTCGAGCGAAACAATGGCCGGCGTTTTAAGTAGGTTTTCTTTCGCCACCGCAGCTGA